>NC_060276.1:33253308-33553308 GCF_021613505.1 Equus quagga
CAATTTTATTGCTGCAATATATGAAAGCAATTTACTATTGTATATTAACCTTTTATACTACAACCTTGCTATAATTGTTTATTAGTTTCAGAAGTTTTTTCTTAATTATTCGGGTTTCTGCACATAGACAACCATTTCATCCTCAAACAAAAACAGTTTATTTCCTCCTTTCCAATTTGTATACTTCTTATTTCCTTTTCTTGTCTTATTGCATTAGGGAGTGTTTCCAGGACAATGTCGACTAAGAGTGGGGAGAGGTGACAACATTGCCTTGTTCCTGATATTAGCAGGAAAGCATCTAGTGTCTCACTATTAAGTATGATATTAGTTGAAGGCTTTCTGTAGATATTCTTCTCAAGTTGAGGAAAATCCCCGCTAATTCTACTTTGTTGAGAGCTTTTATATAAATGGGTATTAGATTTTGTAAATGACTTTTCTGTATTGACATTAAATGATTTTTCTTCTTTAGTCTACTGATGTGATGGATTATATTAATTGATTTTCAAATACTAAAGCAGCCCACATATCTGGAATAAATCCCACTTATTCACGGTGTACAATTTTTTATACATTGTTGGATTTCATTTCCTAATATTTTTGCACCTATATCATAAGAGATACTGGTGTGTAGCTTTCCTTTCTTGTAAGAACTTTGACTGATTTTGGTATTACTGGCATCTTAGAATGAGTTATGAAGTATCCCCTCTTTTATATTCTAGAAGATATTTCTTCTCTAATTTTTATTTCTTTTCTTCTGCGTGCTTAGATTTAATTTGCTCTTATTTTACCAGTTTCCTAAGGTGGAAGTTTAGATTATTGATTTTAGATCGTTCTTTTCTAAAACATGCATTCAATGTTACAAATTTCCCTCTAAGCATTCCTTTTGTTGTGTCCCACAAATTTGAAAAATTTTATTTTAATTTTCATTTAGCTCAAAATATTTTTTTAATTTCTCTTGAGACTTTCTTGACTTATGTGTTATTTAGAAGTGCATTGTTTAACTTCCAGGCTTGGTGTTTTCTATCTTTCTGTTATTGATTTCTTATTTAATACCATGCTCTAAGAGCATATTTTGTGAGGTTGCTAATCTTTTAAATTTGTTAAGTTGTGTTTTATGGCCCAGAATGTGATTTATCTTGGTGAATGTTCTGTGAGCTTGAGAAGAAAATTCATTCTGCTGCTGTTGGATAAAATATTCAGTAAATGCCAATTAGATCTAGTTGATTGACAGTGTTGTTCAGCTCAACTATCTCCTTACTGATTTTCTGCTGGCTGGATCTGTCAATTACTGGTATAAGGGTGTTGAAATCTTCAACTATAATAGTCAATTCATTTATTTCTCTTTGCAGTTCTACTAGTTTTTGCCTCACACAAATTGACACTCTGTTGTTAGGTTTGTACACATTCATGATTGTTATGTCTTTTTGGAGAATTGACCCCTTTATCATTATATAATGCCCTTTCCTGTCCCTGATACTTTTCCTTACTGTGAAGTGTGCTTTGTGTGGATATAATATAAATATTAATATAATTATTCTAGTTTTCTTTTTATTATTGATAAAATAGTTTATCTTTCTCCATCCCTACACTTTTTATCTATCTGTCTTTATATTTAATGGAGGTTTCTTGTAGGACAACTCTTGTTTTTATATCCACTCAGGCATTCCCTGTCTTTTAATTTGTGTATTTAGACCATTAACATTTAAAGTGATTATTGATATAGTTGGATTAATATCTTACCATATTTGTTACTGATTCTGTTTGTTTACCTTGTTCTTTTTTGTCTTTTGCTTTTTTGCCTTATGTAGTTTTAATTGAGCATTTTATGATTCTATCTTTTTCTCCTCTTTTGATATACCAATTGTACGTTTTTAACATTTTAATGGTTACCCTTGAGTTTGAAATATACATTTATAATAAATAAAATCTACTTTCAGATAACATAATATGACATCATGGATAGTACAAATACCTTATAACAGAGTATGTCCAACTCCTCCCTCTGGTCCCTTATAACATCACTGTAACTCACTTCACTTATCCATAATCTACAATCACTCAATATATTCTTGCTACTATTATTTGAACAAATTGTTGTGTTAGATCAATCAAGAATAAGAAAAGTAAAAATTATATTTTATCTTCATTTATTCCTTCTCTAATGCTCTTCCTTTCTTTATGTAAATCCTAGTTTCTTATCTATATCACTTTCCTTCTTTGTTAAGAACTTCTTTTAACATTTTTTGCAAGAGAGGCGAATTCCCTGTAAATTCCTTCAAGTTTTGTTTGTCTGATAGTCTGTATGTCTCCTTCATTTTTGAAAGATTCTTTTTCTAGAGAAAGAATTCTAGGCTGGTGTTTTTTTTTTTTTTCTTTCAACACTTCATTTCACTTCACTCACTTCTTGTTGGCATGATTTCTGAAAAGAAGTTCAATATAATTCTTGCACTTGCCCTTCTATAGGTAAGGTGGTTATTTTTCTCTGTCTTTATTCTGCTGAACCAGAGAAAAAGGTTTTCTCTGGCTTTGATTTTCCACAGTTTGAATATACGTCTAGGTGTTGTTTTTTGTTTTTTATCCTACTTGGTGTTAACTCAGCCTTCTGGATGTGCGATTTGGTGTCTATCATTAATTTGGGGAAGTTCTCAATCATTATTGCTTCAAATATTTCTACTGTTCCTGGGGCCGGCCCAGTGGTGCAGCGGTTAAGTTCACACGTTCCTCTTTGGAAGGCTGGGGTTCTCAGGTTCAGATCCCAGGTGCGGACATGGCACCACTTGGCAAAGCCATGCTGTGGCAGACGTCCCACATATAAAGTAGAGGAAGACGGGTACAGATGTTAGCTCAGGGCCAGTCTTCCTCAGCAAAAAGAGGAGGATTGGCAGCAGTTAGCTCAGGGTTAATCTTCCTCAAAAAAAATATTTCTACTGTTCCTTTCTCTCTTCTTTTCCTGGTATCTCATTACACATATGTTACATCTTTAATAATTGTTCCATTGTTCTTAGATATTCTTTTTCTTCTTTTAAATTTTTTTTCCTCTTTGCATTTCAGCTTCAGAAGTCACTATTGACATTTCACTAAAGTAACCAATTCTTCCCTTGGCAATGTTCAGTCTACTGCTGAACCCATCAAAGGTGTTCTTTATTTTAGTTGTGGTGTTTTTTTATTTCTAGCATTTCCTTTTGATTCTTAGAGTTTCTCTCTCTCTGCTTACATTATCCATCTGTTCTTGCATGTTGTCACTTTTCCCATTAGAGCTTTTAGCATATTAATCATAATTGCTTTAAATTCATGGTCTGATAATTCCAACATCTCTTCCATAACTGAGTCTGGTTATTATGGTAGCTCTGTCTCTTCAAAACACATTTTTTTTGCCTTTTAGCATGCCTTGTAATCTTTGGTTGAATGATGGACATGATGTACTGGATACAAAGAACTGAGATAAATAGGTCTTTAGTCTGAGGTTTTATGTTTATGTGGCCAGGAGTTGGGCTGTATTTACTGTTTGCTGTAGCTGGATTTGTCAGAGATTAAAATTTCCTCTGGTTTCCTTGTTGTTTTCTTCTCTTTTGTCTTTGAGAGACTTTTATATTCTGGAGTTTTAAATTCTCAAATTTGTCCACATTGGGCCTCCAGCAATTAATCAATTACAGATTATGTTTTCTTAGCCCTGTACTTGTTCCAGTGGAGATTTCTACTCCTGAGCTACTGCTCCAGTAAGCTGTGATTCTCTGTATTCACTTGTCTTTCTCCAATTTTGAGGGGGCAGCAGTTTGACCTGTGATCTCATTCCTCTGACGGATCAAAGAAGAGTTGTTGATTTTCAGTTTGTTCAGATTTTTTCTTATTGTGAAGATGAGAGCAATGACTTCCAAGCTCCATACTGGATCAGAAAAAAAAGCAGTAGTTTTTATTTTCTAGGAACTTGTACATTTCTTCCTGATTATCTACATTGTTGGCATAAAACTGTTCACCATATTCTCTTATAATCCTTCTTATTTCTCTAAGGTCAATAGTGATGTCTCTTCTTTCATTTCTGATTCTGATTCTTCTTAAAATTTTTTTATTTGATTCACCCAGATACAAGTTTGCTAGTTTTATTTTTTCAAAGAACCAACTTTTGGTTTCCTCAATTATCTCTATTGTTTTTCTTTTTCTTTTAAAGATTTTATTTTTTTCCTTTTTCTCCCCAAAGCCCCCCGGTACATAGTTGTATATTCTTCGTTGTGGGTCCTTCTAGTTGTGGCATGTGGGACGCTGCCTCAGCGTGGTTTGATGAGCAGTGCCATGTCCACGCCCAGGATTCGAACCAACAAGACACTGGGCCGCCTGCAGCGGAGTGTGTGAACTTAACCACTCGGCCACGGGGCCAGCCCTTCTATTGTTTTTCTATTTACTGTTTAATTAATTTCTGCCCTAATCGTCATTATTTTCTTCGTTCTGTTTGCCTTGAGTTTAGTTTGCTCTCATTTTTCCAGTGTCTTAGATGGAAGGTATGGTTATTGATTTCAAGTCTTTGTTTTTTAATATTGGCATTTACAGTTATAAATCTCCCTGTAAGCACAGCTTTAGCTGTAACCCATAGGTTTTTGTATGTTGTGTTTTTATTTTCATTCTTTCTCACAGGATTTTCTAATTTTTGGTTGTGGTGTTTTTCTTTGACCCACTGGTTATTTAGGACTGTATTTTTAAATTTCCACGTATCTGTAAATTTCCAAAATTTCCTCCTCTTATTTTAAGTTTTATTTCATTGTGATTAGTAAAATGTATGTTGCATGATTTTAATACTTTCAATGTATTGATGCTTACTTTATGGCATAGGATACAGTCTGTCCTGCACAACCTTCATGTGCACTGAAGAAGATATATTCTGCTGTTTAAGGGGTGGAATATTGTATAGATGCCTGTTAGCTGTACTTGATTTAGAGTGTTATTCATGTCTTTTATTTCCTTGTTGATCTTCTGCCTAGTTGTTCTATCCATTACTGAAAGTGAGATATTGAAGCCTACAACTATTATTGGTGAATTGTCAATTTCTCCCTTCATTTCGTTCAGTATTTTCTTCCTATATTTTAGGACTCTCTTGTTAGGTAAAAATATGTATCTTTGTCTGCTAGGGCTACTATAACAAACTACCACAGACAAGGTAGCTTAAACAACACAAATTTATTTTCTCCATTTATCTACTTATCTGGTGATGGGCACTTGGGTTGTGTCTATCTTTTCGCTATTGTAAATAAAGCTGCAATGAACATTGGCATATAAATATTTGCGTGGATCTCTGCTTTCAATTCTTTTGGGAATATACCTGGAGTGGAACTTCTGGGTCATATGGTAATCCTATGTTTGGCTTTTTGAGGAATTCCCATACTATCTGCCATAGCAGCTACAATGTTTTACATTCCCACCAGCAATGTATGACAGTTCCACTTTCGCCACATCCTCATTGTATTAGTTTGCTAAGGCTGCCAAAACAAAATGCCACAGACTGGGTGATCAGCAATAGAAATTTATTTTCTTACAGTTTTGGAGGCTGCAAGTACAAGACCTAAGTGTTGGCAGGTTTCCTTTCTCAAGCTCTCCTTGTCTTAGAGATGATCACCTTTTCACTGTGTCCTCATATGGCCTTTTATCTATGCACATGCATCCCTGGTGCCTCTTCTTCTCCTTATAAGGACACCAGTCTTATTGGATTAGGGCCCCAACCTTATGACTTCATTTAAACTCAATTACGTCTTTAAAGGCTTTATCTCCAAATATAATCAAACTGGGAATTAAGCCTTCAATATATGAATTGGAGGGGAAGACACAATTCATTCCATTAAACTTCACCCTCTGGATCCTCAAAATTCATGTCCTTTTCACATGCAAAATACATTCACCCTCATTCCAACATCCTCAAAAGTGTTAATCCATTGCAGTATCAACTCTAAGTCCAAAGTTTCACCTAAATAATCATCTACAAGAGGTATGGGTGAGACTCTAGGTATGATTCATCCTGATGCAAAAGGTCAGCTGGAGAGGGGCTGTGACCTTGTGAAACCAGACAAGTTATCTGCTTCCAAAATACAATGGTTGGAATAGGTATAAGATAGACATTCCCATTACAAAAGGGAGAAATCAAAAAGAAGAAAGAGGTGAGGGGTCCCAAACAAGTCCAAAACCTAGCAAGGAAAATTCCTCTAGATTTTTAAGGCTCAAGAATGATCCTCTTTAGTTTGATGCTCTGCCCTCCACTGGGGTGGCAATTCTGCCTTCTCTGCCTAATGGGGCGGTAGCCTTGTTCCTGAGGCCCTGGGGGGCAGCAGTCTACTAAAACCAAAGAGGAAATAACATCACTCTGCTACCCCCCAGACCTGAACCCTCCAGGTCCATGGTGGGAGTAGCAGCCCCATCAATCTCTGAATCATCGTTTTATGAAAGATAATGCATGTTCACAGCCACATAGTTCTTTTGTACCATTCTGTAGAATTCCAGAATTCTGGTCGCCTTCTTTCATTTTGTCCTGTCTTTGCCCCTCTCAGTCCGAGCTGGCAGAATTTCTGCTGAGAGGGTTGATTTGTTCCGTGAGTTACATTGGTAGTAATCTCTTTATCAAATGATTGTCTAGTCATTCTCTTGGTGCTCTCTCCAGAATACGCTTTTGCTTTTTTTGCAACATGCATAGGCTGAGGATTTTCCAAATCTTCCTATTCTGCTTCCTTTTTGCTTAACAATTACTTCTTCAAATCATGTCTCCTCTCTCATATTTTATTCTAAGAAGTAGGAGAAACCAGGCCATGCTTAAACACTTTTCTTAGAAATCTCCTCAGCTAAATATCCAAGGTCATCACTTAGTTTCTACTTTCCACAAAACACTAGAACATAATTTGACCAAGTTCTTTGCCACTTTATAACAAAGATTTTTCCTCCAGTTTCCAATAACATGTTCCTCATTTCTCTCTGAGATCTCACCACAATCACCTTTAATGTCCATATTCTTAGCACCAGTCTCTTAAAGGTAATCTAGCCTATTTCTAGCATGCATCTCAAAACTCTTCCAGCCTCTACCCATTACCCAGTTCCAAAGCCAAGTTCACATTTTTTGGTATTTGTTATAGCAGCATCCCATTTCACAGTACCAAAACTTGTCTTAGTCAGCTATGGCTACCGTAAAAAAATGCCAAAGACTGGGTAGCTTAAGCAAGAGAAATCTATTGTCTCACAGTTCTAGAGGCTGCAAGCCCAAGATCAAGGTTCCAGCAGAGTTGATCCTCCTGAGGTCTCTCTCTTTGGCTTACAAATGGCAGACTTCTTCCTGTGTCTTTACGTGGCCTTTTCTCTGTTTGTGAGCATCCCTGGTGTCTCTTCCTCTTTGAATAAGGACACCAGTCACATTGGATTAGGGCTCCATCTGCATGACTCAGTTGAAATTAATTACCTCTTTAAAAGCCCTATCTCCAAACTCACTCACAATGACAGTTAGGGCTTTAACATAGGAATTTGGAGGGAGGACACAATTCAGTACATAACAATATGTTTGAAATTACTTATTCTTAATGTACTGACTCTTCTGTCATTATTAAATGTCCCTCTTTATCTCTAGTAACATACTTTGTTTTAAATTCTATTTTGTCTATTAGCATAACCACTCCAACACTTTTCTGATTGAAAGACATAATTTTTGCACTGTTTGGCTTTTCAACTATTTGTATCTTTGAATCTAAAGTGGGCCTCTTGTGGACTAAGTATAGTTGGATCTAATTTTTTTTTTAATTTACATTGATAATCCCTGGCTTTTGCTTGGATTGTTTAACCTATTCACATTTAATTTTATTACTGATATGGTTCAATTTACAGCTGCCATTCTCCTCTTTGTTTTCTATGTCTCATGGCTCTTTTGTTTCTGTGTCCCTCCTTTACTGCTCTTTTTACTTCATTAACTGACTATTTCCTAGTGTAATATATTCATTCCTTTAAATATTTTGGAAATACCTTTTTTAGTTTTCTGTTTTAGTGGTTGCTCTAGGGCTTAAAATATACATCATAACTTATCAGACCCCATTTCATATTTATACTAATTTATTTCCTGTGGAATATAAAAACACTGTACCTATATAGGTCTATTCCCTTTATTCCCTTTTGCATGCTATTGTTATTGTACATATTAAGTCCATGTATGTAACAAACTCCACATTGCATATTTAGAATTACTACTTTATAAGATATATACGTCATTTTAAAAAGCTGAAAAAAGGAGACAAAGTATATATTTATAAAATTTGTTATATTAATTTTATGACTTTGGTTGCCTTCATTTCTTGATATGAATTTAAATTACCCTTTGATGACAATTAAAGTCTCAATACATTTGATACATTTTTACATTTTTTTCTATAAAGGTTACTTAATTTTGTTAAAATTATTCTTTGCACTTATATTTTTTCTTTCTTTTTTTTTGTTAAGGGAGATTGGCTCTGAGCTAACATCTGTTGCCAATCTCCCTCCTTTTGCTTAAGGAAGATTGTCCCCGAGCTAAGATTTGTGCCAATCTTCCTCTATTTTATAAGTGGGATGCCACCATAGCATGCCTTGATGAGCAGTGTGCAGGTCCACACCCAGGATCCGAACCCACAAACCCCAAGGTGCCAAAGCGGAGTGCATGAACTTCACCACTATGCCACCAGGCTGGCCCTGGCACTTATATTTTTGATGCTATTTTTAAAGGTATATTTTCCTTTTCATTTCATTTTCTATTTTTTATATAAATGCAGTTTAGTATTTTATTTTGAATTTAGAAATACTGCACTCTCTATAATTCTTAATAATATATGTATCAGAATTATTTGAATTTTCTAAAGGGACAATCATGTTTATAAATGATGACGGTTGTCTGTGATTGTGAGAACACTTGTCATATTCCAAGTCTTAAAAACAAATAACAATGTATGCTATAAGTTTTATATTTTGATACTCATTATCTGATTAGAGGAATTCCTTTCTATTTTTAGTTTGCTAAGAACTTCTATCATGAATGCATAAAGAATTTTATCAATTTTTTAACTTGCATTGAAATTATTCTCCCATATTCTTTTTTTTTTTAAGGTTTTATTTTTCCTTTTTCTCCCAAAGCTCCCGGGTACATAGTTGTGTATTTTTTTTTTTTCAGTTGTGGGTCCTTCTAGTTGTGGCATATGGGACGCCACCTCAGCATGGCCTGATAAGCAGTGCCATGTCCACGTCCAGGATCTGAACCCGCAAAACCCTGGGCCGCCAAAGCAGAGCGTGCGAACCTAACCACTTGGCCACGGGACCGGCCCCTTCTCTCATATTCTTTTAACGTTGTGAATTATAGTAATTCCTTTTCTAATGTTAATCCAACCTTGAATTTCTAGAATAGGCCCCCTTTGATTCAGATATTACCTTTAATAACCATTTCTGGAGCCTATTTACTAATGTTTTGCTTGGGAACTTCATCTATATCGAGAGTGACATTGTTTTATAATTTTCCTTTCAGGTACTTTTTTTGTCAAGACTTGGTATCAAACTTATGATAGCTTCATAAAATGAAATAGGTAATGTCCCTTCTTTTTATATACTGTTGAATATATTTAGAAGACAGAACTAACTCCTTAGATATTTGGTAGAATTCACTATTAAAAAATCGCATGAGCATAGAATTTTATCTGTAGGAAGACAAACTAATTATTTAATATCTCTAATATTTATATTATTATTCAGATTTTATATGTCTTCTTGAGACACTATGTTCATTTTGCTAGGGATCTTTCCACGTTACATTAGGTATCAAATGTACAGGCATAAAATTGTTCATTCTATCCTCTTATCTTTTCAACAACAGCTCTATTTGTGTTACGTATTCTTTTGTATCCCTAATATTGTACATCTATATCATATCTCTTACTTTTTTATTCTTTGCTCACTTTTGCCAGTCATTTGTCAATTTTATTTTCTTCCTAAAGAACTAACTCTCGGCTGGTGTTCAACTAACTCTTCCTATTATGCATTTGTTCTGTATGTCACTAATCTCTACTTTTTGTTCTTTCCTTACTTCTCATTTCTTTGTATTTATTTTTCTAAATTCTTGGATGTATGCTTGCCATTAACTTCCAGCTTTTCTTTTTTTTAATATAAGTATTTAAGACTATTATAATTTCCCTCTAATTACTGCCTTAACTGGATCTAACTTGTGTTTTATTGTATTTTTGCTATTTTTTATTTCCAAGAATTTAATAACTTCTATTTTCTATTTTTTCCTTAAATTTGTTAATTATTGAAAAAGGCATCTTTATTTCCAAGTATATGGGGGTTTTGTAGTTACATATTGATTTTTAACTTAATCACATTGTAGTCAGAGACTGTTGCCTGTACGATAACAATCATTTGAAATTCTAAACTTAATCAGTATATTTACCCTCCAATTGAATAATATAAGAAGCTTAGAATACTCTGAGCCTGATCTAATTCAATCAAACCTCCTCTTGACTTATATGTTTTTAACTAGTATTTGGTTTTAGCTTTTCTTGTTCGACAACGCATCATTATTATTGTTGTTTAAATATTCTGCCTATGTTTATGTTTACCTACATGCTTTACCATTTTGCTTCTTCATTATTCCTTTTTGCTTTTCAAACTTTCCATCTTGGATCACATTTGTTCTGCCTGAAAGATATTTCTGTTGGATAGAGAGCTCTAATTGGTCATCTGTTTTCATATTTCTTTGGTATTCTATAGTTTCAACATAATGTTTCTAGGAATTGATTTTTTAAATCTTGCTTGAGATTAGTTAGGCTTCTTGAATCCATGTATTGATGTCTTTTAATAGTTTTACAAAAAGTTCAATCATTATATCTTCAAATATTTCTTCTATTCCACTCTTTTTTCCTTCTCCTTTTGGATCTCTGATTAAACGTATTTTAGATGTTTTCAGTCTATCCTACAAGTCTATTAAACCCTTTCATATTTCCCATCACTTCATCTTTTTGGGCTATATATTTTCTTCAGTTCTTTACTATAGTTCACTAAATCTCTATTTAATTTTATGTAATCCATTATTAAATCCATCCACTAAGTTTTAAATTTCAGTTATAATATATTCCATCTCTGTGGGTTCTGTATGGTTTATTTTCATATCCACTTGCTCTTTACTTATATTTCTAATTCTCTCTTTAATTTATTGAAATATAGATAACATAATGCAGTTTTTACTCTCAGTGTAATAGTTATGAAGTTTTGTGGATCTTATTCTGTTGTCTTTTGTTTCTACTGGCTCTCACTCAAGGAGACTCTTTTTTCATGAGTTTGATGATTTTTTTTCTCATTTTCCTTTTATCTCTATCTGTGGGAATTCTCTTGGTCTTGGGATAAAGGTGAGTTCTCTCAAGAAAGGATTTGAGTTTGGTTTCTTCAGGCACTTGGAGGAACCACCAATCTGGATTTGCTTTAAATTAAATACTCAGCTTTAGGATTTCTAGTCCACCCAGGTGATACGTATTTGGGCTATAAACCCCTGTGAGGGCTAGCTTGTTATTATAAAATCTCAAGAGGTGATTACCTCACATTTCTACTAAGGTTCAAAGCAGGTAGTATAGTTTTCCTTGCAGTCTCCTGGATGAGGAAGAGGTGTATTTCTAGTTAATCCTTAAACTATGGATGTGGCTCTTTGGGGTCCAAGCTTTGTAGAAGAATCTCTTGTTAGATTTTCCATCTTAGGGTGACCATGGGCTTTGTCTCTTATTCCTTGAGCTCCACGAGGCTGTGAAAAACAGAGTTTGTTAGGCTCAGCAAATGCTCTTAAAGTAAAAGTTGCCTTCCGAGAGCTGCTGAGCTCTTTTGGGTCTCTGTCTTCTTTTGGTCACCGGATAATTTTTCTTGTCTTTTCAGCTTATGGATGTATTCAAGAAGATTTATAAAGAGTTTGTATTCAGCTTTTTATTTGTTTTCTGTGGGAGAATCAGTCTGAGGGCCCAGTCTGCTAGTTTACTAGAAACAAAAATGATTGCCATTTTTTCTGTGTGGTAATACTCAATTCTGATGAGAATACAGTGAGACAGATATCTTCATATATTGTATTGATGGCTGTGTACATAGGTATAATCTTTCCGGATAATAAAATGTATAAAGAGCCTTATAAATATTCATGTATTTGAGCATAATAATTGCAAATAGAGGTCTATATCCTAGGGATACGATAAGAAATGCAGGTGAGTTTTGTTTATGGCAGTATGGCTAACAATATCCCATACATGAAAACAACTTAAATATACTAGAGTAGAAGAATAGTAAAGTACGGCATGGTACATCCATACAACATAATGTTATATAGCAATATAACTATATTTTAGAAAAATATTTAGGGACATATGGAAATGCTTAAGGTATAATATAAAGTATAAAACTATGATACAAAATTATATACAAAGCATCATTGTATGCATAGAAAAAAGTGTTGAGATGAAATAATTACTAGACATTTTATTGAGTCTTTCTTGTACAAATATGAGTGCTTTTAGATAATCTTTTAAAATTTTTCTTTATCTTCAAAGTTCTTTTGCAATAAACTATTATTTTTGTAAAAGAAAAACTAAATGTATTACTTTTCATTGTTTTTAAACAGAAGTCTTAGACAATAAAATGGTCTTAAATGTTGGTACTCTGAAAAATTGACCTTCCCTAGTGTTTCAATAACACACTTCATTTTGCCAGTGTTTAATGATTAAGAATGTCCTTTGTGTAAAAGATAGCACTTTTAATGAATGATTTGAAAAATTATACCTGATTAAAGGTGATTAAGAAACAGCCTGAAAAATGGTCAGGCTGGTGTTTTCAGACATTTTAACAAGCAGAAAGGATTTACTACAAAGGTGATCCCATTGATTATGCAGAAGTGTAATCATTAAGAGGTCTGAAAAAAACAACTTGACCTAAAAAAACTCTCTTCACTAGCAACCAGTAAACTTGGAAAAATTTTGCGTGCTCTCGCCATCCATTCATTCTCTCTCTCTTCTTTTAACCAAGTTCAACACCTTGATATAATGATTGACATGATATGGCCTTAAATATAACTAAATCTTGATGGATCTGTCACATGTAGGGCAACTTAGATTTGGGAAGTGTTTCAAACTAGGGCATGCAAAGCTCATAACTGAAGGTAACAAGAAGTAACAGGTCCAACCTATGGAGAGAATGGGTTTTACAGTGGGCCACAAGAGCCATGGAGGAAGTGCCAAAAGTAGTAGTTTAGTGAAGAATGAAAGGGAAAAGGAGATAGAAACTCAGAGAATAATCAAGAGGTGGTCCAACTAATTCTACATATTTGTCTTCCAGGGAACCATTTTTAGTGTCACAACTGTATGTGGGCTGTCTTTTCCCTCATGATACTCTGGCATCAAACACATTCTCTTCACAAATGTAAGCTCCATGAAGGCACAGACTGTTTTGTTCACTGCTTTGTCTGGGATGGATATATTTAGTAACTAAATGCTATTAAAACCTACTGGACTTCATGAGTTTGGATTGGTGGAAGCCTAGGATATCCATGTTGTACTGATTGTTAAATATCTCGTAGACTGCATGATGTATCTTCAATGCCTAGTACATTGCCTGGCACATATTAGGAATTATTTATTTATTTATTTATTCATTCATTTATTGTTGTAGTTCTTCACAAATTCTCCATCTGTCTTCTCCTATATGTTCCCACTGACATGGCATAATTCCACAAATGACTTTCAATGGCCTGTATCTTCAACACCCTCATCCTTTCCTCAGCCATCATCAATGCCAACCTCCATCTACCTGTTGATAGCTATCCTATCACCAGAATAATATGTCTAAAATGTTGTTTTTGTCATGTCTCTCCCCTGCTGAAAACCACCAACAACAAAACACACCGATGCCTCTCTTTAATCCATAAAATAAAATTCGAATGTTCGAATACTTCAGTTTGCGTCCAGGACGCTCAAAAATCTAGCCCAAACCTACCTTTTCAATTTTAGCTCCCCAAATTCCTCTGCATGTTTGTTCATAATGTTTTCTTTACTGGATTATTCTCCCTCCCTATTTCATCCATCAGCTCAAGCTCCACTTCCTCTATGAAATCTTTCCTAGTTACTCCAATCCGTTGCAAACTCTTCCTCTTATGAAATCCAATATCATTTAAGTTTTGCATTTTTTATGCAATGTATAACCTACCTTGCATTTGTAAATATATACATATCTACATATCTCAAAATTGTAAATTCTCAGAGTACAGGAACCATACTTGTAATTTCTTTGCCACAATCCTAGAATAATATGTGAAAACACTAGATAAGAACACAATCCTATAATAATATTTGAAAACAGTAGATAAGAACACAGATACTTGCTGGTTAATTGGCTTGCTCACTTCTCTCTCCCTTCCTTCCTCCCTTCCTCTCTCTCACTCTCCTTTCCTCCCTTCTTGTCTTCCACTTATTCAACAAATACTTTTGAGTGTCTATTCTATGCTTGGCAGTGGGGACATAAAAATGACAAGACACAGTTCCTGATTTCAAGAACTTTACTGTTCAGACTTCTATCAGCAAAGAATATTAAATAATCCATTGATCATCCAATAGAAGAGGTCTGAATTATAATTTCTTGACCTGATAACCATTACTGCTTTTTCGAAATTCCATTTTTGTCTGAAATCTTTTATTGTTGCATTTTTTAAAGATACGTTTTAAAGATATGTTTTAAAGATATTTTTAAAGATAACAACAGAGGTTAGAAGTTGAGGCAAGATAAGAACTACGTAGAAAACCCTAGGCCAGTGGTTCTCAAAACTGGCTAGACACAACAATTCCCTGGGGAGCTCCCAAATGTTATCCAATGCTTGTGCCCCAATATAGAGCAATTAAATAAGAAGAGGGAGAGGCGGCACATCTAGGTACCTACATTTTAAAAGCTCCCCAGGTGATTTTAATGAGCAACAAAAGATGAAAACCACTGCTCTAGGCTAAGATAAAATTGCATTTTCATATATTAATTACAGTTATGTTGACAGAATAGTAACAAATGCATAATTTGTACATCCATATGAAAATAAAACTATACCATCCTATTCATTGGTTTAAACAACTAAATAAGGTAATGTCTTCTAAGAAAACTATTTTGAAATTCTTTACTATTTTTACCAGTGTGGATAAAGAAATCATCAGCTCTACAACACATTGGCTCTATATTTTTATTTCATTAAATTAAATTTTGGGGTAAATCTCTTTCCATTCTTGGGTTTACAATACTGGTTTGGACTGAGGGAATCTAATAGCAAATGTGAAGGTCAACTATCTTCTACAAGGCCCATACTCGTTTAGAGCAGTGCTTCTCGAACTCTTCAGGCATCAAAATCTCCTGGAAGGCTTGTCCAAACCCAGAACTCCGGGCCCCAACTCCAGCGCTTCTGATTCAGTAGGCCTGGAGTGAAGCCCAATAATTTGTATTTCTGACAGGTTCTCAGATCTTGATGCTGCTAATTCAGGGATCACATTCTGAGAACCACTGTTCCATATAGAGTAACGGCTCATAATAGATGTTCAATAAATACTTGATCAATCTAATTGAATCAAATGGCATATTTTAGGGTATAGGAACCCACAGTGCATCCCAATATGTGTAAGGATAGACTACATTTTTATTAGTCTACTATTTTTTGAGGTCTTGCTCATGAATCACTATATAAAAATCACCTGAAGTGATTGTTAAAAATGCAGATTCCTGAGTTCCATTCCAGATCAACCTAATCAGAATCTCTGTTGGTGTGGCCCAGGGGTCATCATTTTAAACAAAATCCGTGGATATTTTTTGTGCACACTAAAGTTTCAGAAACAATGCTTTACTCTCATATATTCTCTAACACTATTGCTTCTTTCCAGAATGCCCTTTCTCTCCATTTCTGCAGAAATCCTGTCCCATTCTTCAAAGCCCAGCCCAAGCACACCTTCCTCTGAGCAGTCTCCCTTGACTTCATGAGTACCACACACAACAGATAGAGTACAGGAAATGTTGGGTACAGGAAACTGGGACAGCTGGAATAGAGCTGTAGGACTGGCTGAGTTTTGCACATGGAGGTTATACAGCTGAGTTTGTGCCCATTACTGGGAAAACTATAAGAGTTGTAAAGAGAATAAATTTAAAAAGTACTTAACACTGGACCTCTTGGTCAAAGTAACTTTATTTGGGGCAGAGTTATTATAGCCATGCCTGGACGGGACAGAGGACCTGGAGGAGAGAAGATAACAGAAGGGTTGCACAGCCAATGACTTCAACTGTGCAGTAAGGGAAATAGATAGTAATATTCACTGAGGGGCCTTTCCTTATCCGAGGGGAGAATAAAGTAGGCAACCACTCACTGAGTTTGTCTTGAGCCTGTGATGGGGGATGAGGAACATGGAGGAGTTAGATCAGGTAGTTGGCATGACATCTGAGAGGGTTGGGGACTAAGCGTGGAGCTAATAAGTGACAGAGTTAGAAGCTGAACTCAGGAACTCCTTTAACATATACATTAGTTTTTCTCTAAGTGTGGTACCCATCTTACCGATCAGAATTTGCATTTCTTGAAAACTCTTCAGATGATTTTAGTGAAGATTAAAGTTTCACAGCTACTGATCCACTATACTAGAAATGGGTGTGTGGTGATTATCTACACTTGGACAAATCCGTGTAGCCTCCTCTCATTCAGCAACCAGTAGAAATTGCACAAACTTATGTCATACATGGGAACAGATGATACATATTTAGAAAAACAAAAGGGACCTTCATGACTGGGATCAGGAACTTTTTTTCTACTTTTCATCCTCAACAATTTATATCAGACAATCAGTCAGCCCATCAACAAATGCTTACTAAATGCTTTTGATATATTTGCTAGCATGGAATAATGGCATTTATAATTTATCTTCCACATCTCTTACAATTAAGGAAAAAATGCTGAAGCACTGCTTTTTTTCCTGCAATAAGATAGAACCACAGAAGGGACTTAGAGATCATTTAATCCAATTTTAGAGATAATGGAACTGAGTGAAGCCCAGAGAGATCAACAATTAATTTGTTCCAAGTCCCTAAACTATTGAGTGACATGCCAGTGATTAGATTTCTGGTCTCTGGTCAGTCTTGTGCTTTTTCGTACAAGTGTCGAAATTTTGTAAATATTCTAGCAACCTAACTCTGTGGAAGTGTCAAACTTGCTGACTTCAGTGCTATTTACATTTATATATAGTGTGCTGGGATGGGGGTGTGGCTTCAGAAATTCACATCAATGTACATTTTGCAAAGCCTTCACTTAAAAGCTAGAAATGGGAAAGGCTATAGGAAATTATTTGCCATATACTTTTATAACAGTATATGTTCTTTAGGTGTAAAATTTATTCACTACACCATCAAAAATCGATTGCCAGATTATCTTGCAAGCTAATAAAAACAAACCATTAAGTTTAATAGACCAGTACCTTCTCCAGGTGATATTTATTCTCTTCATTTGACAACTGACTGGTCACACCTGCTTTCTTTTCCATACTATGCACGTGGAATTATCTCACATAGAAAAAAGCCCATCAGACATTCAACGTTCAATTAACCCAGCTGTCACACATCTGTTGCTGTCTCTACAAACGTGGAAATTTGCTGGTAATTACTCTTCTGATAACAATCAAAAACTACACACCTCTTTTTTTTTTTATTGTGATAGTCTCTTATTTCCTCCATCCAAACTGCCTCAATGACTGTGATCCAAAGATTCCAGACCATATCCAACTATTTCTGATCCTCCAAATGGACTTGTAAACAAGTCTGGCATCTACATTGAGTGATGTAGAAGTTCACAGCGGTGGTCTCAGTGCATTCCACCAAATCTCAAAATAAGAACTTAGACTAGCTAATAATGGTCTAAAGTTGTTATTCCACTCCAAACATGACTATAAACTTGCTGTGAGAGTGTAAGTAAACTGAATTACTGCCTTGTAGCGAAATTTTCCAATCTGTAATATGTGCAGGAGGACTAGGCTCACCATTCTACTTTACGAAACTTTTGGAGCATAGTGCATGGTTGCTATGGTCTGAATGTTTGTGTCCCCCCAAAATTCATATGTTGAAAACTTAATACCCAAGCTGATGGTTTTAGAATGAGAGGTCTTTGGAAGGTGACTAGGCCATGAGGGCTGAGCCTTCATGAATGGGGTTAATTCCCTTATTAAGAGGCCCCAGAAAGCTAGCTCACCCCTTCCACCATATGAGGATATAAGGAGAAGTCTGCAACCCAGAAGAGGGGCCTTCGCTAGACGAATCTGGCACTCTGATCTCAAACTTCCAGCCTCCAGAACTGTGAGAAATAAATTTCTGTTGTTTAAAAGCCAACCAAACTGTGGTATTTTGTTATAGCAGCCAGAACTAAGACAATGGTTATATAAATTTCCTGGAACATCAGCTACGTTGTGTTAATAGCTTCTCCTAGAAATTTGAAATATGCAAATCTGCTAGCATGGCTCTGTTTTTCTTACTAAATAAGTAATAAATATTACCATTTATTTGCATAGTACTTTATGTTATTCAAAAGGGTTTCAACCATAAGGCATTAATTAAGTACCTGCTATATGCCAGACACCGTCCTAGGTGCTAGAACTATAAAAATGACTAAAACCTAGTCCCTTGCTTTTGCAGTCTTTGAGGAAGCCCCATAAATAAAATCTCTCTTTCCTGTTGAAGTTCTGAACCAATTGAAATGTAGGACAATGCAGTAAATTAGACAGATACAAAAATATTAACTTCATTTCTCATAAAACTGATATTCAAGAAAATAATATCTCTAAGGGCAAGTGGATTTCATAATCTGAATCCCAGAATTAATTATAGACTTAAGCACTTAGCAGACCCTGAAAAACACAGCCAGTCCCTGGAGAACAGAGCAAGCTACATGCTCTCCTCAGGCAGCTGCTCCCAAGAAGGCAAGGGCTGCACTATGTATACTTAATTTCTGCATCCAAAGTCACCAATCAAATAATATACTCCTCTCCCATCCCCAGTTAAGAATAAGTAAGGAATAGATAGAGGCTAGGTGTGTTATAGTAATGGATATCTTTCCACCTGGAAGAAAACTTCAGACGTGAATAGGAAGCATTTCCCCACCCCAACTCCCACCCTCAATGACCTCAACTTATTGATATTCACAGCAACCCTGAGACGCAAATAAGAAGTGACTATCTGTCTTATATAAGAGGAAGCTTAGATCCACAAGAGTCACACAGCTAGGCTAAAATCAAGAGAATAATATCTCAATTCTTTATAGTATGAATTTGGATATTGTTATCAATGAGATTAGATCATAAACTTGTCTATACAATGCTACAATTTTTTCTTTTGCAAGTAAAACATAGTCACGAAATCATTCGGAATCAAAGTCTAAGGTCTTGACAAAAGCACCTATCATCTTGGGTATAGATAGGGTTATTTGCAAATTCAAATTTTCTACCATAAAAGCAGATAAGCTTTAAAAAATGGAATGCCATTATAGTAAAGTTTTATAGGGAAAGCAGCCAGGCAAAGGTGAGACAGATAAGGAAGACAAAATAAAACCAGGCAGTTATCCAATGCTCAATATGAGAAAGAATGCTTCATTTGGTCAACTGGCGCTGTTTCCATAATAGTTATAAGAGTCACTAATACTTAGTGAGCACCTGATATTTTTAGGTTCTAGCTAAGCACTATTTATGTGCACCATCTCATTTAATTTTCACAACAAATGTACAAGAAAGCTATCTCTCTTTTTTCCAGATAGGAAAACAGACTTATTTAGATCAGGTGACATCTATTTTCACATAGTCACCAATATTTGGTAATGTCAGGATTTTAACCCAAGACTTCTGACTCCAGAGCCCTTACTCTTAACCAGTACATTCTACGAGTCTGTCAGTTAACCGCATAAATTGAGTTACTTCTGGATGCAGTACATTCCAGCGGGGAACAATAAAATACATCTAACACAGCCACTTTATTAATTTCAAGCTTGTAATACAATTGGGTACACATGACACAAACATTAAAAAGGCTGAAAAATGTTTACAGTGCAAAAGTGAGCACAAATAACATATTAACAAGCACATGAGCCCTGAGAAGAGCTGGAATGAAAAAGTGATCAAAGCAAGAGTTAAGCTGACAAGCAGTGTTAACAATCTGAGCTGTTTAAAGACGGAATAAGTTGCCTCAGGAAGTAGTAAATTCTCATCATAGGAGGGACTTCCCACACAGGCTGGATGAACAAAGACTTGGTAGATCAAATTGGGTTGTTTTAAATGTCATTTAAAGTCCCTCAAACCCTGAGATTCTGTGATTTAGTCAATTTCTGAATAGCCATTATGTGCCAAGTACTGCGATAAGCTCCTCTCACAAAGGGGAGTAGGACATACCCTCAAGGAGCCCATGGTCTAGTGGGGCAGATAGTACAAACACAGAAATGTAGAATGAATTGCAATAAGTGCTCATGTGGCATGGGAGCAAAAAATATCTACACCTAACCCAGGGTGAATTAAAAAGGGGAATTAAAAAGGAAAATCGACGTTTCTTAGAGGTGTGGCCTAAGCTAACCCTTGAAGGAAGAGTGAAACTCAACCAGGTGTTCCAGTTATCTACTGCAATGTAACAAACTATCTCTAAAACTTAAGACAAATATTTTAGGGGCCCGCCCCGTGGTGCAGCGGTTAAGTGCGCACTTTCCGCTTCTCAGTGGCCCGGTTTGCCGGTTCGGATCCCGGGTGTGGACATGGCACCGCCTGGCAAAAGTCGTGCTGTGGTAGGCGTCCCACATATAAAATAGAGGAAGATGGGCATGGATGTTAGCTCAGGACCAGTCTTCCTCAGCAAAAAGAGGAAGATTGGCAGTAGTTAGCTCAGGGCTAATCTTCCTCAAAAAAAAAAAAAAAAAAGAAAAAAGAACTCGGCTTTCAGTATAACTGTACCTAATCTAGAGTGTAAACAGCTCATCAGAGCCCCTATTTGCCATAGATGTTGAGTTTGTTGTTGGGACCACATATTAGAACTACTTTTTGTCTTTAAAATTGTTATAAATCTTTGTATGCACTTCGCTTTTTTATTAAATGTAATCCAAGGTAGCCATGACTCTTGTACACTAATACCAGGATGAACCTGTTTTTACATTGTGTTTGAAACATGAGCCAAGTAGCGTCAGCCTACTGTGAAGCTAACATTGCCAGGAAGAATCTTCCACAAAAATAATTTCAATTTTTTCAATCTTTAGTAGTGAAAGATATTAATGCACTAATGGTAATGGATTTCTCATTTAATATGAATTAAGGATGTTTTCTAGTTGTGCATGAATGTTGGCAACTTAGTAAGTTTTGACAATTGTTTAAATATATAATGTTAAGCTTAGGTTTGAAAAAGTAAAGCTGGTAAGCTGGATCTTTGTCATTTGCTAAAAAAGTAAATAAAAATGAAAAGAAATGTGAATGTATTTGGTGCATTTAAAAATTCCTGAGAAACACCAAATCAGGAAGCAAAGTAGTGTTATGGTTAAGGGTGCAGGCTCTACAGTCAGGCTCTGGAGCAAGTTATTCCCCGGCGCAGATTTGATATCCTAGAACTGAGTTGTCCAAGGTTATTAATTAAATTAAATTAAGAATTTACTTCTGCAGTCTCACATCAGGCACATTTCAAGTGCCCAATAGCCACATGTGGCTATTGGCTACCATATTGGACAACGCAGATATAGAACACCTCCATCATTACAGAAAGTTCTATTGGACAGCAATGTGCTAGATGCTCTTTTAACAGACTACTATTTAACTAAGTTTCTATATTAACTCTCTTCCCATTGCAAAACATATCAACTGATACCCAAGTTGTACTTAAAGTCATGGGTAACTACACATTTCTTCACCTACCAGTTTAACTGTTTGCTTATAAAACATCAGTTGTGTTGGTACTCAAACCTGTATATTTCTGTATATTTATTTCTTTTTTTCTTTCCTTTTTTTTTAAAGATTGGCACCTGAGCTAACATCTGTTGCCAGTATTCTTTTTTTTTCCCTTCTTCTTCTCCCCAAAGTCCCCCAGTACATAGTGATATATTCTAGTTGTGAGTGTCTCTGGTTGTGTACTTATTTTATAATTATACGATTTAGTTAAATTTGTCAACAGACAAATATAGATGGGAAAAGTCTTACTTCTATGCAAATTAAGTTGAATGCCATATTAAGAATTAATAAAGACAAGTTGTTAAAATTTATAAGCTGTAGAATTAGGCATAAGATAGAGAATTATAAAATATTAGAAGTAAAAACATCTAGAATTCTGTACCCAGCTCACTTCAAGTGGGTCTTTAAGTACTTACTCCACTCTAAAGAACCTGAAACTGAAAAGTCTTAGACAATACAATGATGGATGTGATTTATGAAAGATGAAGCTGAACTCCAATAAACAGAAGCATTTATCAAACGATGGATAAATAAGCACACATGACACCTTAAGTTAATATATATTTAGAGAGAAGATCAGACATAGTATGCTTCCTAATGGAAGAAAACATCACATATAAAGTAAGCCCTGGAAAAAAAAATCAAACCTCTAGATCCAATCAAGTCTCTAGATCCAATGACCATTTTGTAGGAAATACAGAGGACAAGGGAACGTGTTAAACTACACCACGGGAATGCAATCAGCAGAGTCCATCCTATAGGAAACTCTACAAGGCAAATGACCTAACACACTGTAAAGAGAAAGAAGAGAGATGGAGTGGTAACTGATAGATTAAAAGAGACTTAAAAGGGGCCAGCCCCGTGGCCGAGTGGTTAAGTTCGGCACCATGGCCGAGTGGTTAAGTTGGCACGCTCTGCTGCAGCGACCCAGGGTTTCGCCGGTTGGAATCCTGGGCACGGACATGACACCGCTCATCAATCCATGCTGAGGCAGCATCCCACATGCCACAACTAGAAGGACCCATAACCAGGAATACATAACTATGTACTGGGGGGCTTTGGGGAGAAAAAGGAAAAAAAAATCTTTAACAGAGACAAAAAATAGAGCAAACAACAACAACGTGTAGACCTTATTTGGATCCTAATTCATATGTAGTGTGAATAATACTTAACACTTATGACACAACTGGAAATTTGCACAATGACAGTTTATTTGATGTTGTTAAGGAAATTATTATTAATATTATAGGTGAAATAATTGCATTGCCATTATGCTAAAAAAAAAAGAGTCCTGTTCTTTTAGTGATACATACCAAAATAATTACAGATAAAATGATATGATGACTAGAACTTGCTTAAATGTACTATGGGAGAGGGAAACTGGGTGAAGGTATGGATGAAGCATGATGGCTTGATTATTATTGGGGCTGGGCATTGGGTACATAGGGATTCATTATACTATTCTATCTACTTTGCGTGCATTCTAAATTTTCCATAACACAAACTTTTTAAAAGATAATGTATCGTCTTTCTCATCTATTTTTTTTCTATTGTGATCAATTAAGTTCAATAGGACCCGATAAGAAAAATAAAAACAAAGAAATATAATAAAGATTAAGAAAGTTCTAATTATTTTCCATAATGCCTCTCCTTAATATCAATGCTTCAAACACAGGCTGAAGGCACTACAGTCTGCCTACTGGGTATTCAGCACTGATTCTGAAGTCAGCACTGATTCTAATCCCAGGTTTGCCACTAACTAATTACATTACCCTTGGACAAAGTACTTAATGTTGATAAACGTCAGTTTCCTCATCTGTAAACTGGGAGTAAGAATAAAAGTACCTTCATCATAAGGTCATTGTGAAGATTCAGTAAGACAATCCAACGTAACATGTTTAACTTGTTTGCAGCGGAGCCCACATTGGGAGCTAATAAGAGTATACACTATGGAAATTTCAAATGAGAACAATATGGAGACCAGCTTTGAAGGTCATACTAATGAATTTGGATTTGCCATATTACACGAATTGTAAACATTCTAAGCATTTGAGTAACAGAAAATGATGTTTGAAAAAGTTTATTTAATTATACTCTATATAGGATGGGCGTGATGGGTCAGAAATGGAAGGAAGAGAAACCATTTAGTTGTTGCAATTTTTGTACGAAGACTTATACTTGTCTGGCGGCTATAGAAACAGAAAATAGAGGACACCCACACATTACTGTGAAGGCATACTAAAATTACTAATAGGAAGGTGTCCATTTGACTCCTGACTACTGGTTATTGGAGAGCACCATCTTCAAACTACTCACCTCAGATGGGTAGTAACACAGAGGAAAAGAGATGGAAAGAAAGGTGCAAGAAAAAAGCAGACCTCTGTCTCAGTCTTTTAAGACTGTTGCCTATTTACTCACTTTATTCAACGTTAACACTAAAGATGTCAGAGGCTTAATGCAGAACTGGATACATGTATAAAGTACCAACTGAGGTTTAATAAGGTCTGATTGCTTGAGATGGAGGTAAGTTCAGGAGAATGCCCTATGCAATTTCCTGTTGATGCCTGAATAAATTTTTCTCTTGCCACTTTCAGCTTCCTCCCTTGCCTGTAACTCCCAGCTGTGAACCAAAGAAGTAAGGTAACTAATTGCTCACAAAGGGAGCTACAAGAAAATCTAAAAGTCACTTACAAATTTCACTGTTACTCAATAAAATAGACTGTTTTCCTCAGGGAAGTAGCATTCTTTATAAAATTATAATTTCTTAAGCAAACTTCCTCAGACCAGAGCAATAAGGAATGCATTTAAGACTCTCATTCCTTCCTAACTCCAATCATCCTTAATATTATTTTTTCACTTTAAAACTAAGCAATACTTTATCTTTTCTTAGACCATAGAGCCAGTCTTGTGATGTTCGATTGGGTAGCTTGGAGGTTTCCCTCGGGCTACTTCATCACTGTTTCCTCTGATGAGTTAATTAAAATGAAGCTCAAAAAAGACAAGCTTTCCACATTTGGACTCCCAAGAGAAGACAGCCGGAGACTGGGCGTTCTGTCCCTGCCAACCTCCCAGAGTTTAGGTGACTGGAGCAGATCACTTAGAATGGTGCTACCAGCAGACCTATTTTCAACAGAAGGTCTATTAACCCTGAAAGCATCATGAGGCTTGATTTATCAATTGATTTCTTCAAGTCAAATGAATTCTAGAAGCATTAAGTACTCTTACATGACACACACAAAGATTGAACTATACAGCAATAGAAAAGAATGCTTGATTTTGTTGAAAGGACCACAACAATTAAAATGAGAGGTTTAGCTTACAAAACGTCTCCTCTCAAATGCACTTGTTTTTTATTTGATCACTTTCTCAGCTGTGTAAATTTATAGCATATTTGAGTGTAAACTAGATCACCAAAACAATCAATTCATTCACAATTCACAGACTGTCCATATCTACGAAAAAAATTCCCTTTTTCCAATAATAAATAATAGACAGGAATAGTCTCTGTATCACTTTGAATTCCATAAGGAAGTATTCTCGGAGGTTGCTTTCTGTCCTCTTTTTTAAAAACAATAATACCTTATTAAGTTAGACCCCTGGGAAGCTTACTATCACTTTATCACCTTAGTTTTGCAAATTCTGCCCCCTAGGTTTTTTTTAATATATAAAGTACATCACCCTGCTATGTGAACATACTGACACCAGATGGCAGTTGTATGCCACAGCCCCTGAGGCTTGAGCCTTGAGGCATAAACTGAGACTTGTCTGATTGAGATAAGAGACAAACATTCTTTTCCACCTTGTTCACATCAAAAGCATATTATAAACTTAAATAATAACTAAATCCTAAAATAATACTTTACAGCAAATGTCAAACAACTGAACTCCAGGATGCAATTTTACTCACCATCTCTCAAAAGTTATCACACAACATATCTTACCTCAAACCCCAATGAGATACCAGTGTTTGATTAGAATGCTAATTTTCATATCTATTATCACTTGCCCTTAACTGATCTTTCTGATTTTTTAATCTTTAATTTAGTTTTGTTTTGTACCCTCCCATTGACTTAGTCAAGCATGGTATAACCACCCCGCCTAGCTATCCCAGCTAATTAAATGAACCGTGTTTCTTGTGGCCACTTCATCTCCCTGTAGCCTTCTGGTTCTCCCATTTGTTCTCCCTTTCTTCCTCTTCACTTTCAGAAACATAATTTATTCTCCACAATTCCTAGGTTTCTCTTCATGTTTGTCTCTGATTTTTAAAATTAGTTTTATTTTTCTTAATGCAAAGAATCTACTCCATTGCTGGAACTAACTGAAGCTTAGCAAAAAATAGCAATTAAAAATGTGCCCAAACAATCCGATTCAAAAATAAGCAAAGGACTTGAATAGACATTTCTCCAAAGCAAATATACAAATGGCTAATAACCACATGAAAAGATGCTCAACATTATTATTTATTAGAGAAATGCAAATTAAAACCACAATGAGATACCACTTCACATCCATTAGGATGGTGATAATTTAAACAAATGGAAAATAAACTTTGGCAAAGATGTGGAAAAATTAGAACTCTGGTGTGTTTCTGGTGGGAATTTAAAATTGTGCGATCACTGTAGAAAATTGTTTGGTGGTTTCTTAAAAAGTTAAACACAGAAGTACCATACGATCCAGTAATTCCACTCCTAGGTATATACCCCAGAAAACTGAAAGCAGGGAGTCAAACAGACACTTGTATACAGATGTTCATAGCAGCAGTATTCACAATAGCCAAAAGGCAAAACAACACCGTGTCCATCAACAGATGGATGGATAAACAAAACGTTTTACACACACACACACAATGGAATATTATGGAGCCATAAAAATAAACGAAATTCTGACACATGCTACAACATGGCTGAATCTTGAAGACACTATGTTAAGAGAAATAAGCCAGATATAAAAGGACAAATACTGTATGATTCCACTTATCTGAGGTACCAAGAGTAGTCAAATTCATGGAGACAGAAAGCAGAATGGTGATTGCCAGGGGCTGGGGAGACGGAGAATGGAGAGTTAGAGTTTAGTGGGCACAGAGCTTCAGTTTGGGAAGATGAAAAAATCTAGAAATGGGTGGTGAAGATACTAACATAACGATGTGAATGCACTTAATGCCACGGAACTGTACATTTAAAAATGGTTACAATGTGAATTGTGATGCTGTGTATATTTTACCACAATAAAAATCTTTTAAAAAATGTACCCGTAGGCCAGCTGCTGATAATGTAAGCCTGAATAGAAATTGCCTCAACTTAAAGGACATCATGCCATCAACCAGGAAATTTTGAGTAGAGGAAAAACAAACAGAACTTTACTTGGCTGTATCACAAATACACTAATTCAGAACTTGCGATAATTCAACGCAGGCTAGGCCATTGTTGATATTTAAGTGTCTGCCGAACCGTTTCTTCTCATCGATGTAAACAAGAGGCAGAATTAATCAATTCAACAGAATAAGAAATTTATAAGCTCTTTAAGCACATGTATAGTCTACATGGAAATGAATATTACTAATCATAAGTAATTGCCCTACAACTGAATTTTCCATAAATGTGAGTATTTAGAGTTGACCATTATGTAATATGACTTTGTCTCCCCTGTGTGCTCTTCTTATGTATCTGAAACATTTTTGTTTTATTATTTCTTTGGCATGATGGAATATGCCTTACCTCTCTGAAAATTGTCAAACCAGCGTGGAGGAGCCAGGGTGCCCTCCTCCCCGGTTCTCTAGCCCATCTCCCAGGCAGAAGAAAGAGCCTGGATTATCTTCACATCATTAATATTGCCTATCATTGATTGGGTACCTAGTTTATGACAGCACTGTGCTAGTGCTTTTCCTATGTTCTTTTTAATTTTAAAAACCCTGGAACATAGACATCAGTATCTCTATTTTAGAGATTGGAAAACTGAGGCAATAGCAGTTATGTGTCTTTGATCAAGGCCACACAACTATTAAGTGGTGCAGGCAGGTTTCAAACACAGGTCTTTCAGCACGAAAAGCTGTGTGTGGCTCTTCTGATACTGTGCTACCTTCAAAACACTGGCTTGTTACAATCAGACAAGGTATATGATGGTTTGTACCAGTCCTGAAGGAACAAAGATACATTTCTTCTGAAAGAATGCATAATTTGAGCTTTTCCCTTCATGTGACCTTGCTCTTTAATTTTTTTTTTTTCTGATTTAGTGCAGTTTGACTGTGAAAGCCTTATAGCTCAAAGGTCTCTCTGCATCCGTAATCTTTAGTTCTCAGGTTAATGTCAGCATGTCTCAGGGGACAGCTTTCTTCCTGATGACCTTGGCAGGAAACGAAGTTAACCCCCTCATCAACTCAGTCTGTACACACCACCAAAACATGAGAGAGCCTCAGTTTTTGCTTCAAATATCTCTTTATGTATATCTCCAGAGCCCAGCCAAGGCAGTTTACAGGGTAAAGCAAATGTCTTCTGTGACTACAGAGAAGAAAAGTTTCCAGGAAGCCAGGGATCTCACAGGCAGCCCTCAGCCCTGCAGTCAACAGACAAGCAAAGGAATCAAGAATAGATAAGGAACAAGCAGATAAGGGAATTTCCAGCATGGTCTAAAACAAACTAACAAAAAAGAGATAAGATGTTTGCAAAAAAAATAACCTTTGGATGTCCAAAGGGCTAGCCTTTGACAAAACTGTGAAGGAGGTTGTCTGTTTTCTCTTTCCCTCCCTCTCCACTCACCTCTCCTCCCATCATTCTATTCCTCCACCCTAAGTAGTCCCAGAGCTAATAAATACTTGTTGAATAAATGCATGTCCAAGCCTCCTAGTGTGAGGCTGCCTGCTCTGCCACCCCCTTAACATATTTCATGTTCCATAGCATCCTCCCCACCCAAGTCGAAACTTGTTCCTTCCTGTAACTTATTCTCATTTAGCAGCTCTAATTAAACTCACTTGGTCGATTTATCTAGCAAAGATGTTGATGGCTAGAAATGATTTAATGCATTACCCCTACCAGATTACACAGTTGCATTTTGATGAGGCTTTCAAAACTTTAGACCTGTCTTTCCTCCTAAACTCTCTTTTTCTTTTCTTCTATTTGTGAACTCATAAATTCTATCATGGTGTTTTTACCACCTCTCCAACAGCAGCAACGAGAAAGTTTTGACTGTATGAAATAAAAGACTAATGGGCATAAGAGATGTGGCATCTGTTTGTAAACATCAATAGAACATTGCTTGTAAGCTGGTGCTCCCTAGCTTGAAGGGACTTACAATTTGGTTGAAGAGACAAAATTAACACATATGAAAAGTCAAACAATATAGCCGAATATGATGGCCTTCCTGGACTTTTTAATCTGGAATACCAGCTGACCAGAGACGTGACACTATCTAGCAGAAGCAGGAGGGCTAAGGGAAAGACCCAAAAGCGGTATCCTCAGAGTATATAGCAGCAGTAACTAAATGGTGGGGGGTCAATGAAGTCGGAGCAGGGTCAAAAGTACACTGTGAAAACAAGCCCATAGCCACAGCATATACTTCCATCAACCCCAGTGTGTGCTAGATCGTTACAGTGGTGAGGGTGCAGACTCTGGAGAATACGCAGGTGAACCACTATTTGGTAAATATCTCCTGAAATCTCCCTTTCGTCATTTTCCTGTGAACACATTGGAAATAGACTTGATGGCTTTTTAATTAATTCTATGTCTAATATCCAGATGGTAAGTTCAGCAATTACACAAGATAGTTTCCCTAGATTAAAGCTCTGAAATAATGATTTAGAAATCACATATTCAAAAAGATATTTAAAAGCACTACTTAGAGCAGTGGTTCTCAACCAGGGCCAAAAGGGATTGGAGGTTGTTGGGGAAAGGGAGACTTAAAAAGAATTATCTATTATATTTTTCTTTCTCTCTCCAAACTATGGGCATAGAAGGAACAGCTGCATGCATCCTCCTAAATGTGGAAATGGTGGTAAAATCATTCTAATTATCTGTTTTCAGATAGCTTGAATTTATGTCAAATTTAGGTTAAGTATTTATTTCCAGAGTAGGTCTCTCTTTTAGTATGCCTTACAGTGCCAAGTATAATGCTGTTGACATAGAAGAAATTCAACACATACTTTCCCATTGATTGGTTTGTTCTGGGAGAGATCCCAACCTTTTAGAAAAATTTCTGGTATAAACTGAAATTTTCCTAACTCCAACTTCTACTTCAAAAAGCCTTCTCTGAACTGTGTTGTGCTCTCTAAGAGGATCATTGAATGTAAACCACTGGTTCCCACTAGATGAAGATAAGATATTGATCAGAAAGGCGGGGATAAAGATGGAATTGGTTTCCCTGGAAGAGAAAAGGGAAGGGGAAAACAAAAAGACGGGCAAGGTAACAAACCCTTCCTTCCTTCCCCTGAAGAGACATATGATGTGACTAGGAAAACTTACAGGATTATAAATGTGGTTTATATGGGCACCTAACTTAGAATGCCCCAATATAGTCCAAAGTCAAGGATATGTTGTTTTAAGTTAGTTGTAGAGAGCTTTCTCATTAAGGCCTTCCTTTGATCCTCCTATTTAATTGCAACCCTATCTCATCTCACCCACCCCCACAGCCTTTATCATTTCCCAGCCATATTTCCCTCCATAGCACTTATCAATACATACTTCACCATATGTGTGTACTTATTTGTTTGATTTATCGTCTGTTTGCCCCACTAGGATGTAAATTCAATGAGGACAAAGGTCATGTTTGTCAAACTCCCAAATGTTAAAAGACAATTTTTCCCCCAAAAAAGTAAAAGCACGACTCTCATGCAAATATAAAAATAAGTACGTGTTAAAGATTTTATTTCACTCAGTAATGAGGACACTGGTAAAGTGTTACAACAAGTTAAGAGGAGAATCCAAAACAGACACATTTATAGATCAGAAACATTGAAATGAATGTGCAAATGGGAGGCAAAACTGGCTTTTCCACTGGGGGAAGAATTGTCCTTCCACCTGAGAGAAATAGATTTGCTCGTCTATAGACATGCATTACTGTCTATAGACAAGGATTATTTTGCATTGCTATCAGTTATCTCCAATCTACAGAGTTGCGAAATAGCTGCCATTCAAGCAGGACTGGATAATTCTGAAGGTGTGCTGCGGACAACGCATAGTTTTCCAGTGAAACACCGAACTCTCCCTACACCACAGCAGTACCTGGCAGAGTGCTTGACACATAGTGGACACTTTAGAGAGCAGCACGAAGGCCAATATTATCAACATAAACTTAATTCTCCAAACCAGAAACTTGGACATTATCCCTGATTGCCTTCTTTCTCAAGCTGTTCTCCTTCCATATCAATCCTGGCATCCTATCATTTCTACCATCTGAAAATATTTCTTCAGTTTCCTGCATAAGAAAAATCTGTTCTAAATCTTGTGATGTCGTTTCCATGCTTGAAGCCCATTGCCCTCAGCAAAAACTCTAAAATACGTTAGACCCTAAGGCCCTTTACTACAGGTAGTTCCAACAAAGGAGAAGGTCACAAAAAGGTCATAGATAAATCATCAATTTAGCACAGTTGCTGGCACATGATGGATGCTCAGTAACTATTTGGTGAATGAATGAATTCACAGAGTTATTCAAAGCAGGCTTTATATAACTCATCTTCTCCCTGAATGATTTTCTCTGATTATGATTACAGTTTATGCTATAAACACATCTTCTTTTACCTTTTCCATTTGAATTCATACTTCATTTTAAAAAACAAGAAAACTAATACCTAAATTCTATGAAAAGTTTTACCTTGAATCTAAGATACTGGTGTGTTAAAATTATAGTTAAAATGTCCAGTCTGACAAAGTCTTACCAAGTTATATGCCCTACTCCCATGCCCAAGGGAGTCTCTAGATGCTACTGCCTAAGCTCAGATTGTTGCAATGAGAATTAAAAGCCAATATAATAGTTCTTCAGATGGAGAAATTGTTTCTAAGTTAACTGGAGCTCGTTGGAATGGATGACCTCTCTGACTTCACTATGACTGATGTTATTTGGTATTTTATTCTCTTTGAAGGGAGGCTGAGATCTAAAGAAACGTTCAAAATCAAAGGCTAAGGTGCAGCTTGGCTCTGTAGCTATGTTCTCTCTAAGAGCTCATGTTTTTTGTCAGAGGCAGCTTCTTATAGTTACCGCACACAAGAGATCACTAGGAAAAGAAAATGCCAATTCAAAATTTACTTCCCAGATGCCCATCAGTATGAATTATGATAGTGAAATGTAATAATCTACATTTTGCAAAATGAAACTTTTAACAAATTACAGAAGGCACTGTAGTAAGACCCTTTTAAAATGCTAGGAGTGAGCATAAGGTTGACCTTAGAAAAACTGAGGTAAATCAAGTTTGCTTTAGTATCTTCCAGCCTTCCCTTCATTACCTTATCCCCAAGGATAACTTCTTCCCATAATTACCCGCTAAATGACAAAGGTCCCTCATGTGGTAGCCGCAAGAGGTCTGCCCTCCTTGAACACTGTCCTCTCCTTGGTCTTCAATCTACCCTACCCCATCTAAACTGACCTGTTATGGGCCTCTCAGTGAACTTTCATGTAGGGAAATATCTAATAAACGCTATTGATAAGGCACAACTCACTTATTTATGTAATTCTATTATCAAGAACACTTGTATTTTACCATTCCTTAAATCAAACACAAGCAACAAAGGTAAAAGTTTAGGCATCCCCAACAGGATGCTATTTGGGGGGCTAGAATCCTTCCTGGCTTTCCTCAAAACACAAGGAATAGGCCTACTCGTGGAACAGCCTATGATTAACAACTATGTCTATACTATACTTGCTATGAAATTGCTTTGTCATTTGTCTTGTTCTTTAAAATTTAAGTGTAGGGAAAACAAATCCTGTTAATTGAAAGTTCAGGTTAGTTAGATTCAGGTCAATCAAGGTTTTACTCTAACAGAATTTACATAATGTCGTGACTTTCAGCTGCAAAAACATTTTTTTGACTAATCAGTTAGCCTTTAATATTGATTTAATGACCTGTTGGAATGGGTCACACTAATTGAACTAAACTGTGTTGTTTACAAGAGCAGCTGGTAGTGAAAATAATGTCTTACATCCTTCTACCAAAGTAGACAATGTAGCTCATTTTACTTACTGCTTAAAATTGGCTTGCGTGAACTCCATTTTGAATGCACATTAATTTTTAATTTTACTTTATTTCATATTTGCATGCCCTTTTGTGTACCACAAGGTGAGCTAATTTCAAATAGAAAACTAGCATAATAAACAAAAAGGTGACAGACAGGATAGAGTTTTCTTAATCTTGATCACTCCTAAGGTTTAGTTTTAATTTCTGTAATAGATCTGGGGAAAAATGGCTCTGTGTGTTAACATAAAATAATACTTTGGCAGGCATCAGATTGAGAAAATATGCTAATTGCTTAAGGTATGCTATAGGGATATTTCTGAATGTGGAGGAAGATGGTAGGCACATCCTTTCTGAGGTTCTAATTGTAGACCTTTAAACTCTGACAACATACCATTTCAAATGTGCTATTTTTGTCAGAAATATAATTAGTCAACAAATTAAAACCTTAGAATATTAAGGTCATGTTGTTACAGATAAGTAGTTTAAACTATATTTGTTTTGTTTAAAATGTTGTTCCACCCCCAGCCTATACCCCAACACCATCTATAAGATACCACAAAAATACAGAAGCATATTTTGTACATCAATCAGTAAACATTTATTATCAACCTACTTTGTGTCCAGGATAGTGCTAGGTACTGTGAGCAACACTCATATAAAACATATCCTAGTTAAAGAGCTTGCAATCTATTTGAGGAGGCAAGATAAATACACATAAGGAATAAATCTTAGTATAAAACAAAGGATAACAAGAGATCAGAGAAGGACAATAAAGGAAGGCTTCAGAGAAGAAATAGGAACTTCAGCTAGGCCTCAAAGGAGGGCAAGTTATTGATAGGTAGAGAGGTGTAAGGGCTCATTTCAAAGCAAGAGAATAGCATAAGCAAAAATGCTGAGAACAAAATTGGCAGGGGATGTATTTGAATGGAGAGGAGAACAATGAACCTGGCGTGCCTCTAAGGGTTATATTGTCCACAGTGAGAAGGAAGGCTGCAGGAGTAATACATTTTGTCTCACATATGAGATAATTTACTCCTTGAGAACAGGAACCATGTTTATTACATACTTTTTCATGCTTTTTAACACCGACTTCAGTGAAATATATGTAATCGATGCTCAATAAAGCCTGGTTTCATAAATTAATCTGAAAGGACGTGATAACAGATACTAGAGAAGTTGGCCTAAAAAAGAACATCTAGGGTTATGATACAATAAAAAAGCAGCAGACCAGGGTTCCGATTTTGGAAAATTGCCTAGTAACTCACACTAAGAGAGGGTTTGTAAATATTTTGCTGATAAGAAAAGGTACAAGATCTGCCTAACAAGTTTCTTAAAAAAGCAAGTTAACTTGCTTTTACCCACATGATTTATCCTTCTGCCCAATTAACTTTCCTAGCCTGGTCACCAGTCCCTATCCCCACACATTCCATAGCAAAGCTTTAAAATTGGATATACACTGCATTCACGGGTCTGTAAATGTTAGGACATTTCCCAAAGTGTCTTACAGATTAGTAGTTCTGAGAGATGTTAATAGGTGTATCTTAAAAACGTGCCGCATAATCAAATAAGTTTGGGAAGCACTGCCTGTTTTATTACCAGCTTGGAGATTTCTTTTCCTTTTTATTTTTTTGTTGAGGAAGATTAGCCCTGAGCTAACTACTGCCAGTCCTCCTCTTTTTGCTGAGGAAGCCTGGCCCTGAGCTAACATCTGTGCCCATCTTCCTCTACTTTATATGTGAGACGCCTACCACAGCATGGCGTGCCACACGGTGCCATATCTGCACTGGGATCTGAACCAGCGAACCCCTGGCCATCGAGAAGCAGAACATGCGAACTTAACTGCTGTGCCACTGGGCCGGTCCCCCAGCCTGGAGATTTCTAATGTACGTCTATTAATATAGCAAAATGTTCTGAAACATCCAACAGTAATCTGTTTTAAATTGTTTACATTGTTTAATGCAATATTTCTCAACCTTATTTTACCATAGAATTTTTTTAATGGACCACTCATTAAATACCATTGTGTGGAAGACTAGTATCCCACCTTGCGAAAACCTGCATTATGAATACCAAAAGAGTTGCTGGAAAAAATTGATCACGCCGATTTTAAATCTGCAGCTGCCTGTACCTTGCTGTCATCTCAAAGAGTGTCCCCTCAAGCAAAGGGTCATGACTCCCTAACACCACATACGGCAGTTTGTTAGTGAGACAGTCTTTGTATTGCCTGCCTACTTGTGAAATGATCTAGGAGTCATAAGGAATAAAATAGTTAAAGCAATCTGTGATAGTTATAAACCTAGTCTTTCCACGTAAGTGACAAGGCATAGTACAATTCTGAAATTTGGGTCTCCAGGGAGTCTTCTAGTTTTGAGTATTTGATTATGGTCCTGTGAACATGGGTTCTAAGTGAGTGGAATATAATTTCCATATAGATCAAATTTCTTGAGTATGACATGCAAAACCTGAAAATTGTTTTAAGATAGTACTTTATAATGTATCGCATATTTTTTGTAGTTTTATATCACTCCAGTCTCCAACCAATGAATTTTTCTCACTGTCTTTGCTAGTTTTGAATGGTACTGATCAGATTACTTTTGTAGGTTAATCAGGGAATTTAATCATTTTTTACAGCATTGCTTCCTTTGGGAAATGCATTTGGCCCTTCATAAGAAGCAGTATGGTGTGATAATAAGGAGTCTGACCCCTGGAAACAGACATACCTGGGTCTAAACTCTGGATTTTCTCAGGTAATACATGAGGCTACATGTAAAGAAGGTAACTGTTATTTTTGAAGAATTGGAATTCTCTTCTAGAGCCGTCTGCATCCAAAGCTCATTGCCTTTTCCCACACTTCTGCATTCCAAACACGGCTCTGAAGGTGGTCAGGGTTACTGATAGTCCACAAAAATGAGGACCGTATGTGTAAACGACACAAGCATATACACTCTTAAGCTGTAATACAGAACCAGGGGCCTCTACTGAGGCAACGACTCAGCACCTTGCTTCATTCACTTTGAGGGTGAGCAGGCGGATATGTGATAGATATCTATAGGGACACCTGAGGAGGAATTGAAGGAAAAGGAAATTAAATGTAGGTTTTTCCTCTATATTTTTACTTTTTAGAAAGTTGAAGAATTTTTATTTTAAAATACAGAAGACAACATAATTATTTTTAAAATGTTATTACAACATTTAAACAAATTATAGAAAGTATAGAAAGTGGGTAGAGCAACTTCTCTTCATCCTCAATTCCAACACTGTAAATCTTACCCCAGAGTTAACTACAGGAAAAAGATTGGTACATATGTTTCAAGACATTTTTCTATGCTTCCACAGATAATACCCAGATGTAGAAAATATATTCTTTTAATCTCTATTTTAAAAATGATAATGTCTAAGATTCTTAAATGATACTATAGTGCAAACTGTTTTTCTAACACTAAACTGTTCAGAAAAAGCATATTTACATATATCAAAGTGATTTTATTTTTAATTTACAATGGTGGCTGAGATGATGCTTACTTTAAAAGTGAAAAAAAATCACGTTTTAGTTTCAAAGGACATGACTCTAGAGTTGAGAATGGATAGAAATATCTCTTACTTTAAAGAAGGAAAAAGCATTCCCTCTTTTGCATGTGTTCACAATTTATGATATATATTTTAAATTTATGGATCATTTTCTTTTTAAATTTATTTTTTGATCTACATATAGTGAAATTCACTTTTTTTGATGTACATATCTACAAGTCCTGACAAATGCAGATGGTTGTATAACCACCACAATAAAGATACAGATAGTTTCATCATCCCAAAAATGCATAGAGTATTCCGGGTTGACAGTTATTTTCTTTCAGCGCTTTAAAGATATCATTCCACTGTCTTCTGTCTTTCATGGTTTGTGATGACAAATTAACAGTCATTCAAATCATTGTTTCCCCATATGTAATATATTCCTTTTTTCTAGTATTTTTAAGAATTTTTCTTTTCCTTGGTTTTAAGCAATTTGATTATGATGTATCTGACCATGATTTATGTTCATTCTTTTTGGAGTTTACTGAGCTTCTTGAATCTGTACACTTATATCTTTCATCAAATTTTGGAAGACTCCAGCCAATCTCTTTCTTCTCTCCTTTTGAGACTTCAGTGACACAAATGTTAAACGTTTTTCTGGATTGTGATAATGCTGTGTTAAAATAATTAAAATAATTAGATATTACCATATTTTATAAGCTTTATTGAGATGTAACTCACATATCACACAATTTATTCACTTGCAGTATACAATTCAAATATTAAACTTTATATATTGTCTCATACAGTTTCCTGAGGATCTTTTTATTCAGTCTCTTTTCTCTCCATTCTTCAGATAGGATAATTTGTATTGATCTGTCTTTAAGTTCACTCATTCTTTTCTCTGCCATCTCCATTCTGCTATTGATCCTCTCCAATAAATTTTTAATTTCAGTTATTGTATTTTTCTGTTCTAAATTTTCAGTCAGTTTTTTTACAGCATGTATTTCTTGGCTGAGAACTTCAATCATTCCACTCATTTTAAAGAGTGTCCACTCATCTCACAAAGCATGGGTAAAATAGCTGTTTTAAAGTCTTTGTCTGATCATTCCTATATCTGGATTATCTCAGGTTTAACATCTGTCTATTGTCTCTTAAACAATTTATCCTGGACATTCTCAATATAATATTTTTTTATTTCAGATCCTGTTAAAGTCCTCTGGTGAATGATGAGTTTGTTTAATTGGTTAGTTGGTTGGTTTAATAGGCAAGTCAATTCATCGAAGTTTAGATTGCAAATGCTTCCTTGTTTTCTGTGAGCAGTGGTTTTAATGTCAGTTCAGTTTTCCAAACCATTGCTATGCTATTTGCGTCTATCCCACATATGCACCACTGAGGACTTACTCTGGGTCTTGGGCAGTAGTTTATATTGTATTTTAGTTTTCAATGCCTTTTCCATGGTTTTCTGTGTCTATTCCCTGCATGCACAGCTTGGATGTAAGCCCAGACCTTGTGTCAGTTTAACCCCAGAATTAGGGAGCCACCTTCATCAATCTTTTACTATCTGGGACTTCCCCACAATCTCTGGCTTCAAGAGGCCTCTTTTCTCAGTTCCTCTGACTAGAATACAGGTGTTTCTCTCATGGTTTTAGACCTGTGTACTATTGTGGAAGTTCCATGCAACTAGGGCCAAAATTAGAGTGAAGCAAGAAAAGGAGAGAGAAAAAAATAATCAGGATTCCCCACACATACTTTGGTCCACCAATGCCCTTTTCCTTGGTTCCTTTAGAAAGAAATATGGGGATTTTTTTTTGCCTCAGGGTTTTAGGTGAGTGCTACATCATTTCAGCACTGCAGCTTTATAACTAGTAATGACCTCAGGCAAGGCCTGGGAGAAAAAAGAAAAAAAAGAAGATGAGGATTTCCCTTACATTCTACAAACCACCTTCTCAGTCCTCTGGCTAGAAAGAGGGAGTTAGAGTTTTGCTGTCCACACCCACTGCACAGCTCTGGAACATTCACCACCCTTGAGTCAAAACCAAACCAAACAAAAAATACTAAACTTATCACTTTACTGGTTATTCTTCAAGTTTTCACTTCTCTCCCCTATTTACCTGCCATTGTTTAATTTTCAGAGTCTTCAATTAGTTATGTTTTGTCTTCTGTCCATAGTTCTTGGTTGTAATTAATGGGGGAAATAGGGTACAGTGGGCTTACTCTGCCTTGTCCAGCACCAAAAGTCCTAGGCAATTTCCTTTGGTTGATGAAAAGACAAATATACGAAAATCACACGTATTAGATGTTCTTGGCTACCATCTCATGTGTCTCCTTCCCAAGGATATAAAAACATCAAATAAAAGAATGAGCAATTATGTAGATAAAAATGAAAGAAATTAGGGGAATCAACATTAATACCAACGTAGAATTCAAGGAAAAGAAGCATTATTTAATACAGAGAATAATGTGTTTTGGTTAAAATGTATAATTTACAATGAGGATATAGCAATAATGAACCATTATCAAATAATAGTGTTTCTACCACTGTATGTACACAGAAGCAAAATCTGTTATAAATTCAAGGAAAAATTGAGAGAAACATAATTTCAGTGGGAGATTGATATATCATACCATTCAATTTTTGACAGAGGAAAGTAGAAAAAACACAGTACTCGAGAAAATTTGAAAATATAATCTACGCATTTAAATTATTAGGTATATATCTAATAAAATATCCCAAGAAGAGAATACACATTCTTCTCCAAAGCTCATAAGCACCTCTAAAAATTGATTATAATCTAGACCAGGGGATCTACAAACTTTTTCTCTAAAGGACCAGAGAGTAGATAGCTTAGGCCTCATGGGTCTTATGGTCTCTGTTACAAGCATACAACTCTGCCATTGTAATGTGAAAGCAACCATGAACAATACATAAACAAATGGGCATGGTTCTATTCCAATGAAACCTCATTTACAAAAATAGGCAGTGAGCCAGATTTGCCCCACAGCCTGTAGTTTGTTGACCCCTGATCTAAACTAATCAAAGGAACTGAAAGCTCTGAAGATTGCTTTCGTAGGAGGCTATGAGATAGGTTAAATAACAGAAAGGAGTTTTAAGTCAGGTGCAAACTTAGATATTTTCAGGTTCCTTGACAGATGAAGAATAAAGCGGGCTGATACAGGAAGAGGCAGTGTATTTTGCTCTTGATCAATGAGAAAGGTGAGAGCAGAGGAGTCATGGAACTAATTAGGAAAATTATATTATATCTGACTCTCAATCTAAGAGATTCAGTGTGAGTCGAGCAATATATTCTACAAATTCCTAAGCAAAATGAAAGCTAACTTAGTAAAGTTCGCTAGTGGTTAAGATTTACTAATGCGACTAATTATGTTTATGCAGATGCAGACTGGTTTTGATGGAAAGCCACAGGATTGAGAATGGATTTAATTGAGGGTTCTGTTGCTAATTAGCTGCACGTCCTTAGGCATGCCATTTACTCTCTTTTGGCTTCAGGTTCTTTAACAGGTAATTAGGGACTTGTAGTGAATAGACACTTACATGCCTTATAGTTTGAAAATTCTATGATTTACTTAAGTCTTAGTCTGTCATCACATTCAAATTTATTAATAATACTTAGTGTTTAGTGGTCTACTTAGTTATTTTTATGAATTACTTATGATCTTGAAAAAGTAATTACCTGGAAAAGTGATCTATCCGTTAAACAAGTCAACAACGAATTTACTTCAATTGTACATAAAGTAATGGAAATAAAATAAATGGCTTCTAGAGGATTTATCCTAAAATTCCAAATGTAAAAGCTGACAATAAATATCACACAGAATAAAAGCAAAGGAGCGAAGAAGGTAAAGGAAGAAAAATAGGTAACTGGATACAGTAGGACATGATAGAGAGAAAATGTATCAACAATTGTTTCCAGCGTCAAAAGTGGTCTAGAGAACTATGGAGTCCTGATTATGGATAGTGATTACATTTTTGGTGAGGAATAAATCCACCATGCATGTAAAAATTAGATGCTGAATTAGTTGTCTTAAAGGGATAAAATAAACTTTATTCTAATATTTTTTGCATTTATTGTTTTCTCTATGCTGATTACTCACAAGCATTATACTTTTAATGCTTACAATAAACTTATAAAATAGGTACTAGTCATTTTCCTCTTTTACAGAAGAAGAAACAGAGGCATACATAGAACAAGAAATTTGCCCAAACTCACACAGCTAAGTAGCAAAGCAATGATTTAAACTCAGGTTTCTCTAACAACAAATGTTTTAAATATTACACTATATTGCTTCTCAAGTCTGAGATTGTCCTCAAAACAATTGGAACAACAAATCAAGCACTTGAAGAGTACTTTCTATGTTACTAACATTACCAAATTCAGTGGTAGATCCAAAAGTAAGTTTACAATCTATTTGGGCAAATAATGAAATAGCTTTAATAAGAGAATGACCATTAAAATATTTCTTAGGGGGATATATGAGGATCTGAAAATCATTGCACTAGTTCTGGATTTTTATATGTTTAACTTTTTGTGAACTTTACTGAGGTATAATTCATGTACAATAAAATACCAAAATGTCAATGACAAATGTAACCAGTCATGTAACCACCACCACCACGATCATTATAGAGAACATTTCCATCACTCCAGAGCATTCCTTTTGGCCTTTGGTCCTCAATATCTTCCCCCTAATTCAGCCCCTGGCGACCACTAATCTGCTTTCAGTCACTGTAGTTTTGCCTTTTATGAATGTCATATAAATTGAACAGTACAGTATGTAGTCTTCGGCGTCTGGCTTCTTTCATATAGCACAATACTTGTGAGAATCATCCATGTTGTATGTATCAATAGTTTGTTCATTTTTATTCCTGAGCAGTTTTCCATTTTATGAATTTACCACAATTTGTTTATCCATTCACCTATTGAAGGAAACTTGGGTTGAGTCTAGTTTTGACTATTGTGAATAAATCCCCATAAACATTCAAGTATAGATCTTTTTGATGGATAAATGCTTTCCATTCTACAAGCAAAAGTTTACATTATGTAGCAGAAGTTAATGTAGGAGGACACCTAAAGGTAGTGGGAGGTCCATAACAGAGAAGTCCTCCATATAAAGAAAAAAGAATTTTAAGAAAGACATGGTAGTCAACATACGCACTTTTGCCTGAAGTACATATGCCTAAGATAGTCATATGCCTTAGAGTAGGGTTAAGAGGATGACAATTGGAAAATTCATTATAAGAAACTATTATCAGAATATCAGAACTTTGAGGACAGAATTTCAGTATAGTTGTGAGAATAGAAGCCCGATTTCAAGGAGTACAAAGAAGCAGGAAGGGATGAAAACGGCAAGTATAGCTAACTCTTTTAAAAGCATTGGCAGTAAAGGGTGTGGGAACGAAATGAAACAGCAGTTTCAGGAGATATCCAATTTCAAGGAAGATTGTGGGGGATTCTCGGGGAAGCTAATCTTATTTGTGGGAAGAGAAGTGAGATGGACATGGCAGAGAGGGGATCACTGATGCAGCAAGGACCCAGAGGAGTGTGGAAAGTATGGGAACAAGAGGCACCTGCCTTGAAAAAGTGTCCTTTAAGGGGCCAAGACAGGATGTTAGATAATTAGATATTGGTAGAGAGGAGAGTTTGGCAATAAAAATCTACTTAGAAGGAAACCAGGGAAGGTCAGGGAACCACATCGAATGGCTTCAATCTTACCCAAGGAAATTAGTAACCATATTCAGAGATGAGATACTAGAGCCTGCATAAAGTTTACGCATCTGCCATGGGGGATGATCAGAAAAGGTCTAGAAGGGATGAAAGAAGTACCAAGCAAAGTACAAAATCCCGTTGAAGTTCAGTAGCCCAAATTTATTGTGAACTTCATCACAATTTTGCGACATTCCTCAGAAATCACGGTCTAGGAGCAAAATCAAAGGAATTGAATAACAAGAAATTTATTTTCTGGGTTGAGAATGGGCTTTGCAGCCTAAACAAAAGATCGAAGAAATTAGGGATTATTTGAGTTATGAGGAAATATGTTAAAATACCTGATCATGGGTCCCAAATGAGTAGGCAAGCAAGTAAACAAAGAAATAAAAAATTCATCAGGAGAGCAAAAGAGACTGGAAATTATTTGTGGGGTGGCAGCAAAAGGAGAGAAGCCAGTAGTACAAATGAGTAAGGATAAGGAAGGAAATATTATTGTGGCCAGAGAGTAGTGATGGCTGGTCCTTAAAATTGACTTACTGAAGAAACAGTTAAACAGGCTAAATAAAGAAGATGTTGGGGAGCAATTTGCTGGAAATGGAATTGCTACAGATACCCCGTGAAAGATAAACTGCTGCAAGACACAATGAAAGAAGACATGTGATGATAAACTAAAAATCTATTAAAACAGTTTTACCTTTTTCTGCAACAACACAGATTGCCTCCGGAAAGACTGAGGCTCTATCACCAGCACTACATCAAATCAGAGAGCAGAGACAAGCAGTTACCGGTTCTTGGATTGTGTACTGCTTTTCCTTACGATCCATTTATCAGTTTGAGTGCACACTGCCGTCATGCTTACCCTTCCAATTGCTACCACAGTCATAAAACTGTTGCTGTATAGTACATTTCAACTGTCTTTCACATCCCCGAAGTGTACACTGGCAACTTAAATAGAAAAGATTTAATTTGGGTAAACCCAACTAGAATAATACCCTGATTACGAACAACGCCAATATACTTTTACTGACCATGGCAGAAACAAAGGTGTGAAGATATAGTAATAAAAACATTCAATTGCAAAATTGGGCGTACAGAATGGGAGCTTGAAACCAAAGATAAAGACAAAGCCCAGTTATATGAATCTAGACGTTATAAAGTCTGACTCAGAATGGCAGCAGTTGTAAGATTTGCTTGATACAATGAAAGGGACATGGATACACCAAATTACCTACAGGGGTTATGTCTGGAGAGTGGAGAGGGGAGGAAGAGAAAGAGACTTTTACTTTAACTCTTTTCATTTTTGAAATGTTTAGATTTTTAATGCCAGGTATGTATAATTTCTGAAATTTTTTTAAGACTGAAAAAAGAAAAAGAGGAAAGGAAGGAGGAAGGGAAGAAGAAATTTACCACCTGTGTGACCTTGGGTACTATATTTAACCTATATGAGTATTGCTTTATTCAGTTATAAAATGGAAATATTAAGAACTTTGTTGCCTGTTTGTTCAGTTAATAAGTATTTATTGAGTTTATTGTCTTAGCTGCTGTGAGTTGGCAATAATTAGTGTTGTTATAAGAAATTGGAAGAAATGATTCAAATAATGTGTCTGGCACAGAGAAAGTATTCAATAGATGTCATTATTTTCCTTCCATTTTTCTAGTATAAAGTTAGAATTGGTCTCAGAATTTGAGGCAAGTTAAAGCAGTCTCAGCTGTAGGGATTGGTGAATGAGGAAGCAGAACACTGGGAAGATTCTGCGTGAAATCAGTCTAACACCATGTTGCCTGGACGAGCGAACTCCTGAGAAGCCTGAAGAGTCCCAGAGTTCTTGTATCTACTCAAGTGAGTCCATTCTTGCACCAGTAAGATTGGGCTGCAAGCCTGAAGCCTTCTTTTCACCCCTAAGAACTTGCCTTTTGGAATAGATTAATCTTTATTTTGGTCCATCAAAAACTGCACCCTACAGGGGCTGGCCCCGTGGCCGAGTGGTTAAGTTTGTGTGCTCCACTGCAGGCGGCCCAGTGTTTCGTTGGTTCGAATCCTGGGCGCGGACATGGCACTGCTCATCAAACCACGCTGAGGCAGCGTCCCACATGCCACAACTAGAAGGACCCACAACGAAGAGTATACAACTATGTACTGGGGGGCTTTGGGGAGAAAAAGGGGAAAAAAAATTTTAAAAAAAACTGCACCCTACAGGTAAATGTATATATAGTCTCTCTTTATTTTAAAGACTGGCACCTGAACTAACATCTGTTGTCAATCTCTTTTTTCTTCTTCTCCCCAAGATCCCCAGTACATACCTGTATGTTCTAGTCGTGAGTGCCTCTGGTTGTGCTATGTGGGATGCTCCTCAGCATGGCCTGATGAGCGGTGCCATGTCCGCGCACAGGATCCAAACCAGCGAGATCCTGGGCCACCGAATTGGAGCGTGGGAACTTAACCACTCAGCCACGGGTCGGCTCCTGTATGGTTTCTTCAAGTATCTCACTTACTTGTTGGATGAAGGCTCTCCAAGTCTTGGCTGTTCATGTCTAATTTTAAAGATTAAGTGATAGTAAAAAGCTAAAAGATAATATTAAAGAATAAAAATATCTCTAAAAATTGAATGCTGGCGATGGAAAAAAACCTGATTTTTCTTCAAGGTTGATCTCCTGCAGAATGTCTTTACGGAGGAAGGGGGTGGGGTGCTGAGGGGAGTCAACTCACTATCTATCAATCACCTCATTAAATAAGGTTATTGTGAGGAATCAAATGAAATGATTTGGGTAATGTGTCTGGCGGCGAGTAACTATGGCACACTGATTATTGTTAAGCTGCCAGATTCAGTCAGTTAAATCTGGTCTCCTCATCAGATACTTTATGATTCTGTAATAAAAGACCATTAAAAGCCATTTTTTGCAATCTTCTAGAAGCATCTACTCATGACTGCATTTTGAAAAAAAAAGATCAGCCCAATCACTTAGACACATTACAATGAGACCCAATTATCCTGTTTTTCAGGGCATTGGAGAGGACAAAACTCTGAGCTAGAAATCCTTACATATAGGGACAATATAATATGAGGATTAGATTTGAGCTTTAAATAAATATAGTTGAGGGAAATTTTTAAATAAAAATGCTATAAGAGAGTCAAAGTCTTAGAGAGAAATTAGGTTTCCTCACTATGGAAGAGTCCACATTTTACTAATGCTGTTCTCCCGGAATTAGAATACCTTGATTTCTGATTCATGAATTCTGACTCTGCCATAGATTACATTAACTAGTCATACAATCTTGAACAACTCACGGACTTCTGTTTTTCGCTTGTAAAATGAGGATACTGCCAGCTGACTTGCTTAACCCATGGGGATATGATAAAGTTTAAATAAGTAATATATGTAAATGCATTTGAAAGAGTGTAAAGTATGATATAAATGTAAAATGGTATTCTTTAATTTCCTTCTATCCATTTAATTAAAGCCTTTTTTACAATTCTTTGCACACGCCCTTTGGCCCTTCTCTAAACAGTCAAAAGAGTAGTTTTCAAACATTTGTATTTATTTCTAATCAATGGCACTCTGTATTCAGTGCAATAATGAGAAGACTAAGGAAATCCAAAATGTAATACAGATAAAAGAAGAGGTGCTTCATTCAAACTGGAATATGAGCTCTGCTGGCTAAGCCCAACCACCCTCCCCCATGCCTCCTCACCCACTATATGGGGATCCCGGAGGCAAGCCCAACAAACACAACCAAAAAATTACTAATCGAATGATTATAAAATGATTGCTGGTGCTGGCCCCATGGCCAAGTGGTTAAATTCGCACGTTCCGTTTCAGCAGCCCAGGTTTCACTGGTTCGGATCCTGGGTATGGACCTAGCACCGCTCATCAGGCCATGCTGAGGCAGCATCCCACATAGCACAGCCAGAAGGAACACAAGTAGAATATACAACTACATACTGGAGGGCTTTGGGGAGAAGAAGAAGAAGAAGGAAAAATGATTGCTACCTGATTTAGTCCCAAATTACTAAAAATATTCGTGCAAATTATACTTACTGCTTAGTTTGTCAGCTTTACAAACGTGGGCACCATGTTTTCTAATTATTCTAATTATCTACAATGCCAGGCAAATTGACAGGCAGCCCAAGAACCACGCTTCATCAAATCTTAGATGCTATCCATTTTAAGATGCACATGATTTTACGTTCCATGAAGGAAGAAAAAAGTTCCACCCTGACCATCTTTTGATAGTTTCTCACCGTGAAATATTATTTTGTAACCCACAGATTAGCAGAATTGAAAAACATCCATAATAACCATTGTTGGCAAGGGTGTGAGAAAACAGATTCTCTCAGATACAGCTGGTAGGAGTAGAAATTATTATAAGCTTATTGAAAATCAGCCTTATTAATTCATTTATTCACCGAATGTCTGCTATTGTATAACAACGAAGAAAATAGAAAAAGGCCCTGGCCCCAGTAGAGCTTACATTCTTATGAGACAAAATAAACAAATTAAGAAGTGAATGCATATTGTGGCATGTACTGATAAATATTATGACAAAAAGATTAAACAGGTAAGAGGGAAAAGAGTGGCAGGGAGTTCTATCTTAGGTTAGTAGGAGAGGTCCTCTCTCGACAGGTAACAGTTAAGCAGAAAATTGAATGAAGAAAACTAAGGTAACTGCAAGAGCAAAGGGGGCATTCAAGGGATGACAAGGAGCTCAGAGTGTTTGGAACGAAAACTATGGATTTCCTAAGTGTATTGGGAAGCCATTGGAAGGTTTTCGAATAGGGCATCGGCATAGTCTTGTTTGCATTTTTAAAGGATCACTTATTTCATGGTGTGTGGAGCGGATACTAGAGGGGCAAGAATGAGAGCACTTAGGAACCAGTTGCAGTAGTTAAGTTGAGATACGATGATGTCTTAGACTAGGATGACTGAGGCAGAGATGCAAGAGGTTGTCAAATTTAGGATATATTTTGAAGGTAGAAATGAATGAATTTGCGGATGGATTAGATGTGGATTGCGGGAGAAAGAGAAGAATCAAGGATATTTCTCAGTTTTGGGGTTAAGCAACTGAGGGGGGATAATAAATGAAGAGCAGACTTATGAGTGGAGTCAGAATAAATATATTGGCTTGAGCTATCCTAATGGATAGTCAGGAATTCAGGGAAAGGTCGGGACTAGAGATAGAAATTTGGAAGTCATGGGACTAGCTGAGGTCCTGTAGAAAGCTATTGTAGATAAAGAAGAGCTCCAAGGACTGAGCTTGGGACTGTCCAACATTTGGAGGTTGGGAAGGAGAAGAGTATCCAGCAAAGGAGATAGTAGTAGCCAATGCATTAAAAGGAAAAACAAGAGAATAACAGTGTCCCCAAAGCCAAGGAAACAGTTTTGTAAGAAAAATAGTCAATTATATATGCAAAGTCTCAACATTGTTTTTATCCATTGACCATCCCCTAGCAATTTATCCTGCAGAAATATTCATGCATCTGTACAAGGATGTCGCTGTAAGAGTGTTCATTAGACTGTTGTTTAGAGTAGTGCAATTGTAAATTACCAAAAAGGTTAACAACACAGAATTATTTTTAAAATAATTAGTATTCCTCCATACAATGACAAAATAAAGTGAAAGTTAAAAATCAAAAGAATGATCTTTTATGTATTACCTTGAAAGGATATCCAAGATAAAAAAACAAATAAAAATACATGTGTTGCATTCATATCAAACCAGTATCTATAGCACAATACCATTTTGAAAAATAAGCTATAGTCTATGTGAGTTTACATGTGTAGAAAAAAATCTTAAAGAATTTGCACCAAATTAACAGTGATTTTCTTTGAGTGATTTTTACTTCTTTAAATTTTCTACATTGTCTGAAGCTATTTCCATTTTAAGAAATAAATTCATATGCTCTATTGAGCCTTCATGAATTGTACTCAAAGTGAGAAGTCAACATCCTTCCTTGACGCAACTCACAGATGTCACTTTTCACCCCTCTAAGAATTTGCATCTAAGTCTAAAAGCAATGCATAACATACATTATGCTCTTTCCCTGTCCATACCCCTACTGGAAAAATTCAAATTACTGTAGATTGAACTGTATGAAATTCTGACATTCAACCACTTTTAACCTATAAAAAGAGCAATTTAGGAGGCCAGCCCAGTGATGCAGCAGTTAAGTTCACGTGTTCTGCTTTGGAGGCCCGGGTTTCGGCGGTTTGGATCCGGGGTACCGCTTGTCAAGCCATGCTGTACCAGGTGTCCCACATATAAAGTAGAAGAAGGTGGGCACGGATGTCGGCTCAGGGCCAGTCTTCCTCAGCAAAAAAGAGGAGGATTGGCAGCAAATGTTAGCTCAGGGCTAATCTTTCTCAAAAAAAGGAAAAAAAGAGCAATTTCATGTAGTTCAACCAATTATTTGAAGTCTGACCTAATACTATGATTCAAGATCTGGGAGACTCTAACTCTCTAATAGATCATTCATAAATGCTGATTCTTACTCTCTGCCCGCCATCCTTAAAGGTTCCATCTCCACCTGGAGAGGGAACGGTGGTGTGATGAAAAGAACTCTAGACTGAGAATGAAGCAGACAATTTTTGTTTTTTCTGCTTTTTGTTTTGTTTTGTTTTGTTTTGTTTTTGAGGAAGATTAGCCCTGAGCTAACATCTGCTGCCAATCCTCCTCTTTTTGCTGAGGAAGGCTGGCCCTGAACTAACATCCGTGCCCACCTTCCTCTACTTTATATGTGGGACGCCTACCACAGCATGGCTTGCCAAGTGGTGCCATGTCTGCACCTGAGACATGAACCGGCGAACCCTGGGCTGCCAAAGCAGAATGTGTGCACTTAACCACTGCACCACTGGGCCAGCCCCAAGGAGACAATCTTTTAAAAAACTTTATTGAGGCTTAATTAAAGTAAAACAAACTGTGCATAATTAAAGTGTAACATTTGATTAGTTTTGACATATGTATACCACTATGAAAACACACCACAATCAAGATAACAAACATTTCAATCATCCTAAAGAGATTACTCATGCACCTCGCCATTCCCTTTCACCTTCATTGCAAGGCAACTACTGACCTACTTTCTGTCACTAGATTTGTTTGCATTCTTAGAATTTATATAAATAGAATCATACAGTCTATACTCTTTGATGCCTAGCTTATCTCAATCACCACAATTATTTTGCATCCATTCATGTTGTTTTGAGTATCAGTACTCAAAACTTTCAAAAATCAATAGGTCATTGGTCTTTATTGTTCATCATTTACATCAGGACAGACTCACAGATATTTATTTTATACTTTGGGTTATAATCTGACACTATTTTATTTTTTTGTTGCTTAAATTGTTCCAGCATTGGCCACTGGAACATCTTTCAGTTGGATCCTGTGTCCCTTTGACATATTCTCATCATTGAGGGTGCTTTTTCAGTTTGTTGTTTGCTTGCTTGTTTGCATCCTTCCTTGTTTTCTGGTAATACAAAATGTTCCGGGCTCATTTTGTAAATTTTCTTCCCTGACCCTACAATCAGCCATTTCTCCAAGAGCCTTGGTTCTTTTCACTGAACAATAGTATTAGTAACAAGATATGGGCATAGAGTGTACTCATTTTTTTTTTGCATATTGTTCAATTTTTCAGCCACAATTTTTGAAAAGACTATTTTTTTTACATTTAATTACCTTTGGAACATTTTCAAATTTCCATTTTCCAAAGGAGGGAAATTCTGACACATGCTACAACATGGATAAATCCTGAGGACATTATGCTAAGTGAAAGAAGCCAGTCACAAAAACCCAAATACTGTATGATTCCACTTATACATGGAGAGTAGTCAAGTTCATAGAAACAGAAAGGAGAAGGGTGATTTGCAGAGGCTGGAGTAAGGGGAAAATTGGGAATTGTTGTTTAATTAGTACAGAGTTTCAGCTTTGCAAGACACAACGATGTGAATATACTTAACACTACTGAGCTGTATACTTAGATATGGTTAAGATGGTAACTTTTATGTTATGCCTTTTTTACCACAATAAAAATATTTGTTAAAAACATGAAATACTAAATAAGTAAAGTAAACACAATGACACAATTGTCCCACATTTGTGTGGATGTATTTCTGTACTCTAGATTCTGTACCAATAATCTGTGTGTCTATCCTTTCACCATTACCACCATGTCTTGATTACTGTAGCTTTATAATAAGTCTTGAAATCAGCTAGTGTGAGTCCTCCAACTCTTTTTTTCTTTTTTAAAGTTGTTTTGGCTATTTTAGTTCCTTGGCATTTCCACATAATATTTTTTATTGAGGTAACATTGGTTTATAATATTCTATAAATTTCTGGCGTACATCATTATATTTTGACTTGTGTGTAGACTACATCGTGTTCGTCACCCAAAGTCTAGTTGCCATCCATCACCATCTGTATGTGCCATTTACCTCTTTTACCCTCCCCGAACCCCCTTCCCCTTTGGTAACTACCAATCTGTTCTTCATATCTATGTGTTTGTTTATATGGTATTTGTCTTTCTTTGCCTGACTTATTTCACTTAGCATAATACCTTCAGAGTCTATCCATGTTGTTTCAAATGGCAAGATTTCATCTTTTTTATGGCTGGATAGTATTCCATTAGATAGATAGATAGATAGATAGATAGATAGATAGATAGATAGATAATGTCACATCTTCTTTATCCATTCATCCATAACTGTGCATTTATGTTGTTTCCAAGTCTTGGCTGTTGTGAATAATGCTGCAGAGAACATAAGGGTGCAGATATCTTTTCGAATTAATGTTTTCACATTTTTTTGTATAAATATCTAGAAGTAGAATAGCTGAATCATGTGGTAGTTTTATTTTTAATTTTTTGAGGAACCTCTATACTGTTTTCCATAGTAGCTGCACCAGTTTACATTCCTACCAGCAGTGTATGAAGGCTCCCTTTACACCACATCCTCTCCAACACCTGTTATTTCTTGTCTTTTTAACAATAGCCATTCTGATAGGTGGGAGGCAATATCTTATTGTGGTTTTGATTTGTATTTCCCTAATAATTAATGATGTTGAATATCTTTTCATGCGCCTGTTGGTCATTTGTATATCTTCTTTGGAATAATGTCTGTTCAGATCCTCTGCCCATTTTTTGATCAGGTTGTTTGTTTTTCTGTTTTTGAGTTGTATGAGTTCTTTATATATTTTGGATATTATATGCCTTATCAGATATATGATTTGCAAGTGTCTTCTCCCAATTGGTAGTTTGGCTTTTCATTTTGTTGATGGTTTCCTTTGCTGTGCAGAAGCTTTTTAGTTTGATGTCGTCCCGTTTGTTTATTTTTTTTTCTTTTGTTTCCCTTGCCTGAGGAGACAAATTCAAAAAGATACTGCTAAGATCAATGTCAAAGAGCATACTGCCTATGTTTTATTCTAGGAATTTTATGCTTTAAGGTCTTACATTCAAGTCTTTAATCTATTTTGGGTTAATTTTTGTGTATGGTGTAAGATAATGATCTACTTTGATTCCACATATATTTTTGAACCAGCTTTTCTATATCTACAAATATCCTGCTATGATTTTGATTGTGATTTAATTGAATCTATACAAAAATTTGGAGAGAAGTGAAATTTAACAATGTTGAGTCTTTTTATCAGTGTTTAGTAATTTTCAGCCAACAGATATGCATATTTTTAAAATTTATGCCTAAGTATTTCATGTTGCATATACTATTGTAGATAGCATGGATTTTTAAATTTTATTTTAAAATTGTTCATTGTCAGCATTTGAAAATATAATTGATTTTTGTATATTAGCTTTGTATCATACATTGCTAATCTCATTTATTAGTTCTATGAGCTATTTTTTCAGATATCTTGGGGTTTTCTATTTAGAAGATCATGACATCTGTGAATAAAGAGTGATTTGCTTTTTCTTTCCCAATTTGTATGCATTTTATTTTGTTTTTTTCTTGCCTCATTTCACTCAAGAGGACCTCAAGTATTAAGTTGAATAAGAGAGGTGAAAGTGGACATCTTTCCCTGATTCCAGATCTTAGGTAAACCGTCTTCAATCTTTCACCATTAAGTATATTGTTACCCGAGGGATTTTATTTTGTTTTGTTTTTCGATGTTTGTTTTTGTAAATTCTCTTTACCAAGTTGAGTAAGTTCCCTCCAATTCCTTGTTTTGGGATTTTTTTGAAATATGAATTGATGTTAAACTTTGTCAAGTTTTTTTCTTACATCTTTTGATATGATCATATAATTTTTCTTCTTTAATCTGTTATTATGATGAATTACATTGATTGATTTCTAGTGATGAACTATCCTTACATTTCTGATACAGACCCCATTTGGTCCTGGTGTATATATTTTCATATATTATTGATTTTTATTTGCTAATATTTTGTTCAGGGTTTTGCATCTATGTTCATGATGGATATTGGCTTCTAGTTTTCTTTTCTTTAATGTCTATCTGATTTTGATATCAGAGTGATGTTTACCTCTTTTTTCTGGAAGATGTTGTATAGATTTAGTAGTATTCCTTTCTTAAATATTTGATAGGATTCTCCAGTGGAGTCATCTGGACTGGGGTCTTCTTTCTGGAAGTTTACTTAACTATGAATTCAAATTCCTTAATAGATGTAAGACTATCTAGCTATTTATTTCTTCTTGAGTCAGCTCTGGTAGTTTGTTTCTTTCAAGAATCAATCTAATTTATCTAAGTTTTTAGATATATAGGCATACAATTGTCATTGGTATTCCATTATTATCTTTTTATATCTGTAGGTTCTGTACTGATATCGCCCCTTTCATTCCTGACGTTGGTGATTTGTGTCTTCACTCTTTCTAATCTTTGTTAGTATTGCTAGAGATTTATCAATTTTACTGAAAATTTTAAAGATGCAGCTTTTGGTTTCATTGATTTTCTCAATTGTTTTTCTGCTTTTCTTACCTTTTTCTTTCTTTGAATTTAATTTGCTCATTTTTACTAATTTCTTAAGGTGGGTGCTTAGACTCTTATTTTGAACTTTTTTCTTTCCTAAAAGATGCATTTTAGTGCTACACACTTCCCTTGAAGGACTGCATTAGCTGAATCTCACAAATGTTGCAATTTAAATTTAATTCAATTCCCTTTGAGCTTTCCCCTTTTATGCATCAGTTATTTAGTAATCTTTTTCAAATATTTGAAGACTTTCCAGATATCCTATATCTCTGTTATTAATTTTCTAATTTAATTTCATTATGGTTAGCAAACATATTTGGTATGATTTCAATTCTTTTACAGTTTTAAGTTTTGTTTTATGGCCCAGAATATGTTCCATGTGCACTTAATAAGAAGATAAATTCAAGTCAGTGATCGTGTTCTTTAGGTCTTCTATATCCATATTCATCTATTTTCAAATTTTTCTATCAATTGCTGAAATACCTTTTTGAAGTCATCATATACAGTTGTGGATTTGTCCATTTCCTCTTTTTGTTCTTTTACGTTTTGTCACGTATATTTTGAATAGCTGTTGTTAGCTGCATATACATTTAGAATTGTTATGTCTTCTTGGTGAACGGATTCTTTTATAATTATGTAATTCCCTTTTTACTTTATCCCTGGTAATACTCCCTGACCTGAAATTTACTTTATCTGATATTAATATAGCCAGTACAGTATTCTTTTGATTAGTATTTTCATGGTATGCCTTTTTCCATAGTTTTACTTTTTACCTATATATATCTTTATATTTAAAGTGCATTTCTTATAGACAGCATACAATTGGGTCTTGTTTCTATTTTTCAATTTCTGTCTTTTAATTGCTGTTTTTAGATTATTTACATTCAATGTAACTGTTGGCGTGATTTGATTAGGATACGACAGTATTTGTTTCTGCTTGTCCTCTCTGTTTTGGTTCTTATTTTACCCTTTGTCTGCTTTCTGTTGGATTAGTTGAGTACTGTTTTTTACTATTCTATTTCAATCTGTATATTGGCTATTTTGCTATTTTTCTTTAAATTATATTTTTAATAATTGCTCTAAGCATTACACTATATACACCTAACCTTTCATAATCTATTTAGAGTCGGTATTTTACGACATTAAGCAAAATATAAAAGTCATATAGCCATATAGGTTTCTTCACACTTTCATGTTATATTTCTCATAAGTATAACATGCGCTTACATTAGAAACTCCACTAGACAATATTACGTCTTTGACTTCAATAGTAATACATATTTTAAAGAACTTAGGAGAAAAATAGTCTTTATATTTGCCCATATATTTACCACCGCTGATGCTCTTCCTTCATTCTTGAGGATTCCAGTTTCCCTCTGATATAATTTTCCTTCATCCAGAAGAAATTTCCTTAGCATTTCTTGTAGAACATGTCCACTGTTGACAGATTCTCTTAGTTTTCCTTTTTCTGAGAATGTTTTTATTTCACCTTTTGTCATGAAGCATATTTTCACTGGATATAGAATTTGGGATTCACAGTTCTTCGTTTTCAGCACTTAGGATGTTGCCCGACTGTCTTCTGGCCTTCATGGTTTCTGATGAGAAATCCACAGATATCCGAATCATTGTTCACATATATATAAATGTATGATGTTTTCCTTGGCTACTTTAAAGATTTTAAAATTTATCTTTGGTTTTAATTACTTTTATTATGATATGACTGGGCATGGTTTTCTCTGAGTTATTCTGTGGGTTCACTGAGCTTTTTGAATCTATAAATTTATGTGTCATCAAATGTAGGACATTTTCAGCTAATATTCCTTGAAATATTTCTTCTGCATCAATCTCTTTCTTCTCTCCTTTTGGAACCCTAATGACACGAATATTAGACTTCTTGATATCGTCTAACAAGTTCCTGAAGCTCTGTTCATTATTCCGTCCTCCAACTTTCTTTGTCTTGGTTTTCCTCAGATTGGATAATATTTATTGACCTATTTTCTTTTCTTTCCAGTTTTATTGAGATATAACTGGTAAAAAAATGCATGTATTTAAGGTGTAGTACGTGATGGCTTGATAACATATACATTGTGAAATGATTACCACAATCAAGCTAATTAACATATCCATCACATCATATACTAGTGACTTTTTTTTCTGGTGTAATGAGAACACTTAAGCTCTACTCTGTTAGCAAATTGCAAGCATATAATACAGTATTATTAACGATAGTCACCCTGCTGTACAATAGATCCCCAGAACTTATTCATCTCATGACTGAAAGATTGTACCTTCTGATCAACCTCTCTCCATTTTCCCCACCCCTCAGCCCCTGGTAATTACCGTTCTACTCTCTGGTTCTAAAAGTTTGACCTTTTTAGATTCCACGCATAAGTGAGATTTGTTGTATTGACCTATTTTCTAGTTACTGGCTCTGTCCTCAGTCATCGCTAGTCTACTATTGAGCCTATCTGGTAAATTTTACATTTCTAACGTTGCATTTTTCACTTTTAAACTTTCAATTTTTTAAAAATGTTTTCTATTTATCCATTCATTTCTAGTGTTTTTTCCTTAACCTCATGGGTCATAGGCATAATTGCTGTTTTAAAGAATTTGATAATCCCAACATCTGGGTTTTCTCAGGGTTGCACCTGTTGATTGTCTTCTCCCTTGAAGATCGGTCATATTTTCCTGGCTCTTAATATGTACAGTTTAGATTGTCTCTCAGACATTTTGACTATGATATTGTTTAGACTCTGGGTCATGGGACTTCTGGGTCTTTTGGAAAATGTTGATGCTTTTGTTTTAGCAGGTAATCATTCTGCTAGATTTAGACTATAAATTCTGTCTTGCCTTACATGGGTAGCAGTTCAAATCTTAGTTTAGAATGTGGAATAGCCATACAATGGAACACTTTTCATCCTCAAAAAAGAGCTAAATACTCATATATGCTACAATATAGATGGACTTCAAAAACATGCTAAGTGAAATAAGCCAGATGCAAAAGACCACATATTGTATGATTCTATTCATATGAAATGTCCAGAAAATGCAAATCTACAAAAAGTAGATTCGTGGTTTCCAGGGGCTAGGGGTGAGAACAAAGATTAACTATAAACAGAAACTGATCTTATTGGGCTGATGGAAACGGTCAAAACTGAACTGCAGTGATGATTGCACAACTCAATCCCTTTCCTAAAAATCATTGAATTATAAACTTAAAACAGGTGAATTTTATAGTATATAAAGGATACCTCAATAAAATTGCTAAAATATTAAATCTTATTTTGTTTCTGTAAGAATTTGCTCTGCTTATCTGTCCCATGCAGGCATTACGCAGGATTAATCTGAGACTTGTGTGGATGATTCTAATCTCACTTCAGTTCTCAAAGCCTTTGCTCTGCTCATTAGGGTTTGTCCCATGTGCACATAGCTCAGGGGTTCAGCTGAGACTTGTGCAGAAATAGGGGACCCCTTCTCCAGCTTTCTCCCCTGTGTAATTCCTCCCACACTATCCAGCTTTGTGGTGCTTTTTTCCCTTGTTCTTCTGGCCAGGAAACTGATGAACTTTCCATCAGTTTTAGCCTCCAACACCACCACACCACTATGTGACTGGGACCCACTGTAAGCGCAAAGCAGCACAAGGGAAAAAAATGGGAAACTCACCCCCATGCAGGTCACTTGTCCAAGTTTTGACTCCTTTCCATAATCTTACTGCTTTTGTTAACTTGTTAGAGTCCTGAAGTAACGGTTTCCGTATTTTTCCATATTTTTCAGTTGTAATCAGCCAGGAGGATGGGCTGCAGTCATCTTTCATAGCCATAATGGAACTACAGCTATGACAGATCTTGTTTTTAGGTTTTGAATCCTAGCTCTGCCACTCACCAGCTGTATGAAATTGGGTAAATCACTTAACTTCTCTATTTTATTTTGTCTATAAACTGAAAGCCAGTTTTTAGTCAAAAAGTGATAGAAAAATGGGCAAGAGCAGGTGTCTTAAAGATAATCGCATTATCACTGGCTACCAGAGAGGATAGACTCCTCTTGTCTAGTATTTCTTTGGTTCCTGGGAAGTAATACTCATTCTACTGTATCAGAATTATTTGTTTAACTGTCTATCTTCTTTACTAGAGTAGAAGTTCTATGAAATCAGGAACTGTATTTTCCTCATTTATGGCTATGTCTCCAGAATGCTTTCCACAAAATAGGCATGCACTATTCATTCAATCAATAAAGATCCCTATGGACAGTTAGTCCACTCAGCACCCTACATTTATAATTCTTAAACCTCTAACTCCTGTGAAATTCACCTCCACTTCGCGTCATCCACCACTCACTGGCATGGAAGCCTTCCAGACCTTGCCACCCCCCAGAACTGCTCTACATCACAAATCCTGAACTCCAATATCTCACTCTCTGATCTCAATTCCTTATGCTTTTAGCAACCACTCACCCTTCCATCTTCACTCTCACTGTCCATACTCTTGACTTTATAGCCACTTGTTCTTATTCTCCCAGTCATTTGGTAGAAAGCTTGTAGCCACTTTGAGGCTGTAAAACATCCTTGGAGAAATTTCTCAAGTTGCTGCTCTCTGTTTCCTTTGGACTCCATTCATCAATCAACGTGGATTCAATAACATATCTCTATAGTTATTTTATGTATTAGGAACATAAACCTACATAAATTGTAGATAATTCATCTCTTAGCTTGAAGATCTAAATGCTCAATGTGCTACATAAAGTGCCAAGCTCTGAAAAGCTGTGTTAGGTTATTGTTACATGACAAAACTACATTTCCTCAAAAACTGATTCTCATTATGGAAGATTTCTTATACTATATATACTCTATATATTTATTTATACATTGAAATGATTTCTATTTTCATGAAAAACATAATCTAGCAACAATATAAACTTTTTGCTTTTAAAAAAAAATGTATAGGAGCCAGCCTAGTGGCCTAGTGGTTAAGTTTGGCACTCCGCTTCAGTGGCCTGGGGTTCGCAGGTTTGGATCCTGGGCGTGGACCTGCACACCACTCATCAAGCCATGCTGTGGCAGCATCTCATATACAAAAAATAGGGGAAGACTGGCACATACGTTAGCTCAGTGACAATCTTCCTCAAGCAAAAGAGGAAGATTGGCACAGATGTTAGCTCAGGGCCAATCTTCCTCACCAAAAAAAAAGGTGGGGATATGGTAGGGAGAAGATGTTATTGAATAAGTAATTTTCATTCAGTCATTGGGAACAAACGTCTTTAAGAAACTAGACAAATCAGTATAGTCTGTCTTTTAATTCTGGGTAAATGTTTGGAGAATAAATTCCTCATCAGTCTCTTATGGTTCTTTAATCTCATTAACCTAGGACACTGGTAGATTTGCAAGTGATTTATATTACTTGGTATAAATTTACATGTCCTTCTACTTTCATGTTTTAATAAAATAAAAGCATGTTTTACATGCTTTTTTTTTAATAGCCAAGTCTCTGCGCTTCAGAGTAGAAATTCTCTATGATGACTTTGAATCATGAATTATAATTAATGATAAATTCCCCTTTTAGGGAGGTGGTTCCCTGGGATCTAGGGAGGTGAATGAAGGAGAGAGAAAGAATGAGGAAAGGTACCTATTTCTGCTTATTGGTAAAGCAAATGCAGACCCTGTTTTACCTAAGTTTCAATCTACACCTCAACTAAAAACTCTCTCTTTAATTTCTCTTTCCCTCATCATCCTTAGCCTGCTAGAAAATACTGAATCTTGTTTATTCTAGCCCTAGATCCATTTGGTTTCTCAGGGAATAGATCACGAGCGTCATCTATCCAAGACAGAAGCTACATATATTTAACATATACTTAAGCACCCCAAAAGGCATCAGTTGATGATTACTAAGATATCACATACTCAGAATTCACATCATATACACACTGCCACACTACCAACTTAGGCTGAAGTATATGATCTAAAAAGCATAATTGGGGTCAGTCCAGTGGTGCAGTGGTTAAGTTTGCATGTTCTGCTTCGGCAGGCCAGAGTTCACTGGTTTGGATCCCGGGTGCAGACCTACACACCACTTGTCAAGCCATGCTGTGACAGGCATCCCACATATAAAGTAGAGGAAGATAGGCATGTATCTTAGCTCAGGGCTAATCTTCCTCAAAAAAAAAAATATAAGTAAATAAAAAGCATAAAATGATAGAGCACAAAATGTGAGCAGACAGAGATAATATAATCTAATCCCTCGTTATTTTACAGATGGGGAAATTTAGCACCTGAGAGGTTACTTGACATGCCCAAGGTCACACAGCTATATCATTGTTTTAAACTGTATACTCATTCTCTGACAGTAAAACATTTCATACCGTTATCTACGCTTTGCTAACCATTGCCATTGAAGTCACACAATGATGCATTTTCGTCTCCCATCCTCATTTTATAAAATATAAAAATAATCACAAATATTTGTTCATTGTCAGAACACCTGGTCTGTTGCTTTAGATAATAACCATGAAATTGCCTCCATTTGATGTTTTGCTTTTCATAGCTTCAAAATGCAATTTCATTAAATATCCTTGATTCAGTTTTTCAGCAAGCATTTGAAACTATGTTCTTGAGGCTAGAGGCCAAGGGTGATATGGGAAGTGTGTTACAAACAAAGTAGGAGATGCATTCCTCGCTGCCCATCAAGAGCTTTGAAACTAGCTGGAGGAGGGAGCTAAATATACAGAAAATGACTTAAGAACAATGCAAAGCTATATATCTGCAGGTGCAGAGGATTATGCAGGCTGATTACGTGAGTGCTGAGATAACCAGAATAATGGTGAGACTTAAGTCAAATGGGGTTAATTAGACAATTTCCTGGAAAAGGTGAGTTTTCTGCAAGATTATGAAAGTAATTGAAATGTTGTGGCACTGAACAGTGAAGAGCACTCTCTGTGGGCCTGAGAAGCTGAGTAGCGTACAAGGGCAGAAAGGAAATGAGTTTGGCTGTAACAAAGGGGCCAATCCCACCTAGGCCACAACAAATTGAGTATTGGTGCTTGGGATAAATACGGCAGCCAGTTCGTGAATGGTAGGCTGAAGGATTTACATGTTACCTTCCAAGTACTAGATATCTATCCATTCATTAAATCAATATTTATTGAATACCTAGTATGTACCAGGGCTTACCTCATGCCAGGCACTATGCGAAGAGCTTTAAACATTGTCTCATTTACTCCTCACAACAATACTATCAGTCTTAATGTATTCCCCCACTTTATTTTTAAGGAAAATGAGCCTTGAAGGAAATAAATGACATTCCCAAAGTTACGCAGCTGGCAAAAGGTGGAGACTTAGACCCAGAACATTCGTCTCTAGAGCTCCTGGTTAGAACCACTACAGGCATTCTTTACAGGTTTTTTGAGTAAGAGAAGATATAATGAAAATACTATTGATAAGAGATTATCCCAACAGTTATGTGAAAGATGACCATAAAAGTAAAGTTCGTAATTTTTAAATGGCTCATGTGAAATATTAACCATTAATTTAGTCACAATTAATATGAATTGCATACAATTTCCCCACTGGCTTTTTAAAAAAATCATCTATATGAATGTTATGATGTAAAAGGAGAAAGATTAAAACTTAATACCACCTGTTTCCTATTCCCAGCTGTGCTGAACGATGAGAACGATACACACACATTGCTTTCTCTTCCCTGAGAGTCTAGTGTTCAATGAAGTTTTATTTACGTATTTTTATCTATTCATTTCATTTTTGTAGGACATAAAATTCTGGGCAAAGGATTAACTTTTCTTTTTATATTTCAGCAAAATTATATAGAAGTCAAATACCCCTTTTGCAGCAGTTTCATGATAAAAATAAAAATTACCAACATGAATTGTTCAATTAGTTTTCGCCTCAAGGAAGAGTTATAGGCTTTGGTCAAAGAATATTTACTCCTAATATCACAAAGTTACTTCCACCGCCAGTAGTGAAACATCTAATTTAGAAACATGAAAGATAAATAAAAGTCTATGCTGAGCATTACCACCCGTGGCCACCGAACGTGTGTACGTTGAGTGCCTGCAATGAGCCAGGCACTGAGCTAGGTGCTTTTGTTTAATTAGTTTGCTTCTTTCCACATCGATATCCAAGATATATTAGAATTTGTTTTACATTAAAGAAAAATATATGCTAGAAAATTCTATTTCTAGGATCTCAAGTACTAGACCAATTCTACTCCATTTATTTGAAATGCCACATAAATTGTTGCCAATTTTTTATTATTTGAACTCATTCTGGTATTTTAATAGTCAACTCTCTTTCCCTTGAGAGACTGAGCCACAGTAAATATAAACTTTGACCCTGGGCCTCAGCTGCCTCATTTGACAAATGAGCTACGAAGGGTCTTGGAGATAACTACTCTAACTCCCAAAGAGGATAGGATAACTGCTAAGGAACTGCTAAAGTCCCTTCCAGCTCCAACATTCTCTAATCTATAGAATGTCAATGAGATTCTATTATGTTCTCTTCCTGTGGTCATTCTTCTGGCTAATATATAACCATCTCTATTTACTTTTGTGCTAAAAATGCAACCTGCAACCTGGAAGAAACTCCAAAAGAAGGAAGTGAAGTTATTTTCTTTTCAGGCATTGCTCTTAACCCCCGAAGAAGTTGTAACACAGAGCATCAACAAAGTTAGAAAGAAAATGAGCTCTTAGATTAATGTTTAGCCTATTTGTAAAGCCAATCCAGGAAGGAAATTCCTAAATTCTCCTGGGTAATCTTCTTGAGAAGCTAACAAAATAGTGCCAAATATTTACATTCTTGCTTGAGACTGACTAAACTTTGGTTCCTTGAAAATGTTACCTGTCTTCAATACCCCTACAGTACTTCACGCTGTGCCACGTCCACAGTGAACTCTTTACACCTATTTTTAGATGTTGATCAAGACTGTTATGCAGTATAAGGCTCTGGTGACCTGGGAAACTCAGATCTTTTGCAAAAGAACTTGAAAAGAGTTTATAGTTTGCACGTACTAGACGTGATTGATCTAGTTCATTTTCATTCTTGTCAACGTGTAGCTCCTCAAAAGTATTCTTAGCATACAGGATATGACCAAAACAGATTAAACAGTCACTTCAAATTCTAACGCAGGCAGAAACATTTTTAAACTGCTCGTTTTCCAAAGTCTGGCTAGTTTAGGGAATTGGATTATCAAAGCAACAAGATCATTGTCCAGTTTTCAATCTGTTTCAGCTAAAATTGAATCTGAACCTTTTTTAATTTTTCAAAAATCTCTGGCATGAATTTACATATTCTGTAAAGTCAAATGTAAATTTGCATAAATGTAAAATATAATGTAAATTCTGTATACAAAATAAATATATGCATATTAGATGACATATATGCAAATTACACATACATCTATGCTTATAAATATACACACTGGTAGTTATAGAACAGGGTTCTCAGGTGATTTTTTAAAAATATATGTTTGTTCTTTCAAAATATTAAGAAAAGCTTGGTGGTTTCATATTTCTTCTCCCTCTTTCTTCCCACTCTCAAACATTGTAAGAGATACTACTGGTAATAGCAGAGATTTCTAGAACAAATTTGATAAGTATTAGACTATCCATTTACATAGAATCTTTATTCGACATAACAAGAGCTTGAAGAAACAGTAGAAAGAACATCTACCAGTCATTGGCCCAGATCTAGCATAGGTCTAGTCTGTGTTTTAATTGACCCAAGATTTAAAAAGCAAGTAATATCACTTTTTCAAAAATCCAGATTTCTAACTTCTCTTGAAAAATCAAAAGATCTAGCAACACCAGGCAAACATTCCTGTGTGACCACAATCAACAGGAACCAAGTAGCTCCCTTCAGCAAAATAGGCTATCTCAATTATTTGTTACATGCTTGGCTCCCATACTCATTTGAGTTTGCAACCACTGATTGGTTCAACCTTCTCACATAATACAGGTTGACTAACTCAGAAGTTAAGTGACTAGCCTAAAGTCATTCCAGGAGAGAACACAATGAGTAGATATTGCCTTTGCCCTCAAAGAACTTATAATCTACTCCGTGGGAATACAAATATTCATAATAAAGTACAGAATATGATAATCACCATAATAGAAGCATATCCAAAATGCAGAGAAAGTTGCAAGAAGAGATTACATCCTGTTGGGCACATCAGGAAAGGCTTCATGAAGGAAATATCATTTTACAAAGTAGAACATTTCATCAGAAACCAGTTGGTCAGGTTTCTCAGCACAAACTCTAACTCTGACACTTACCAGCTTTGTGACACATCCTAAATTACTTAACCTCTCAGAATCTCGGTTTTCTCATCTGTAAAATAGAGACAATAATTGAATATACTGAACAGGATTGTTTTGAGAGTTACATGGGAAAATAGAGGTAACAGACCTTGCACATAGTAAGAAACTAGCAAGATATTATTATTCTTATTATTTTTATGAAGAAAGTAGAGTATTTACAGATGGAAAAGGAAGAGGTGATTCTACTGTGCAGAATGAGCATTTATCTGGAAAAGTATAGCATATAGTTGAGGAACAGCTAATACAAAATAGGGTTGAATCATAAATAAAGGTGGCAGTGGGGTGCCTCCCCAAAGCCAGGGGAACTCCCTCCCAGAGATAGCTTGTAAGGACATGAAGGGAAAGCAAAAGCCAGTCAGTCCATCCAGCTGACACAGCACCTTCCGTCCTGCCATCTCTCTGGCTGACTCGGAGCTTCCACCCTCCCCAGCCATACACCCATGTGACAAGCATAATAACGAGATGCATAAAGGAATATAAGAATGTAAGATAGGGAGAGCTGACCAAGGTGACAAAGTCGTAAATGTCTTTCTTAAAGAAAAGTAAGCTAGGATTTGAATGATGAGTGTGAGTTGACCAGAGAAAATGGGATAAGTACATTCCTAGCCAAGAAAAGAGCATGCTCAAAGGCCCTGTAGCAAGAAGGAGCATAGAGAGAATAGGAATTAAAACAAGGTCAGTGCAGTTGGAGTACAAAGAGCTAAATCAAGTGCAGGGTGAGATGACACTGGGGAGAGTGAGAATGGTTCAAATCATTCAAAGCTTTGTAGGTTTTGTTAAGACTTTTAAACTTTCCTCAAGATCAGTGGCAAGGAGAATTACATGTTTATATCTGTATTTTGAACTGGCTGCATTGTGGGAAATGGATTGAAATTGGGCAGGGGCAGATGAAGGAAGATGACTTAGAAGGTTTTGGAAGTAGTCTAGGTGAGAGAGAGTAAATTGCACTAGACTAATGGTGGTGGAGTCAGAGATAAAAAGAATTTAGAGATATTTAGGAGGAGAAATGGAGACAGTAATGGATTGAATGTGGCACGGAAAAGAGAAGAAAGCAGTATCAGAGATGACTTTGGCTTGCATATCAGAATAGATGGTGACACTTGGTAGAGACCATTATTTGAAGAGGTAAATTATAATTTTATTTTTGAACATGTTAAATTTGAGCACCTTTAGCATAAGAAGATATATCATGCAGGCAGTTCTAAGGGCCTGGAACTAGAGGAATAACCTATGCCAGAGATAAAATTTTGAATCATCTGAATAAGATGGTAATTCAAGTGTCGAAAATGGATGAGAACTCCTAAGGAAAGGGTGCAAATTGAGAAGAGAAGAGGTCCTAAAATTGGCTAGGTAGTATAAGATGAACCTGTACACAAGAGAGAGACAGAAGGAAGCCAAAAACGTAGGTGGAAAACCGCGAGTCTTGCATTCAGAAAATTAAGACAATAGAACATTTCAAGGAGGCAATCATTTAAACTACAGAACGCTGGCAATCAGAGTCAAAAAAGGCAGCATAGTTCTTCTTTATGCTGTTAATCATACAAGCTCATTTCGAAGTGTTGCATCAAATTCCCATCTTGGTTCTTGTTTTAATATGGAAACTCCTTCGTTACTCCTTCATTATATAAACAAGTGAATTCTGAGGTATAGGAGAAAAAGGCAAGAGGCAAGAGACTATCAAAAAGTCCTGCAAGTTCCCATGTGCCCTTGAACGTGGGTTTCTAGAACCAAGTTTGCTATGGAAAAAAAACCCCTTAAGAAGCTGTATTCTTACGTAACTTGTTTGGAGCATTTTCACTTCTTCTGTCTTTGTAATTGTGATTGCCTCTCCTCAAAATGGAGCCAACTAATCAATTGGTTGCATCTTAGAAAAAGTAAAAGCTGCTGTGCACTTTATGATAATCACCAATTAATGCTAACACAAGTTTTATGACTAGTTAATGTTCTCCCTCCTTCTCTCTCTATACAGAATGAGATAACGACATTAGTTTAAAATCACCATCTATTTGCAGTCAGTCTGATTTCTAGTTATGTCATCACATTCCAAAAGAAGAAAAGAAGAAAACAAAGAAACAATTGCTATCAGATTGCTCCATGTTTTGCATTTGTTGTTAAATAAAGGTAACAATAAAAAAAAAACAGGTTCTGCCAACAATCCACACTTCGCTCCTCTTGTTTTTTGGTTTTTTTAAGTTATTTTATTGAGATCACATTGGCTTGCAACATTGTGTAAATTTCAGGTGTACATCATTACATTTTGTTTCTGTAGAGTCTGCATCGTGTTCACCACCAATAGTCTAGTTTTTATCCATCACCATACATATGTGCTCCTTTACCCCTTTCACCGTCCCCCTAACCTCCTTCCCGTCTGGTAACCACCAATCTGTTCTCCTTATCTATGTGTTTGTTTATGTTCCACATATGAGTGAAATCATACGGTGTTTGTCTTTCTCTGTCTGGCTTATTTCGATTAACATAATACCCTCAAGGTCCATCCATGTTGTTGCAAGTGGCATGATTTTGACTTTTTTGATTCGTCTGGTTTTGCAGGCTATCAGCTTTAGCAAACGTATCTGCTGGCTCCCCAGACCATAACAGTCACAGGAAATAATTAAGGGCCCAGATTACATTTCAGGCAGTGTTGAGCTCAAATTTCCCATTCAATTTTCAACTTTTATTAATTGAGCACCTACTATATGTCAGGCACTCTTCTAGGTGGTAACAATAGAGCCATGAAACAGACATAAATCCTTGCCCCAATGGAGCTTATCTTTTGCTTTATTTTGATTTTATGAGGCTAACTTCACCAACACCACTTGCTAACTAGTTTATGTCTTTGCTTATATGAGATTTAGATAATTGGGAGAAAAAAATCCTCCAGGACTCTTCCCTTTTCCTTTTCCTTTATTGATCCTGCTGTCAGGAAATATATCCTGAATCCCTTAGGAATTGTGGCAGAAGATTATTTCTGTGGCCTTGCTCTCTGCATCACTTTTATCCTTCTTCCTTTCTTCTGGCTGTGTATTCTGGATCAGTACATTTGTCTTTTTTTTTTTTTTTTAAGATTTTATTATTTCCTTTTTCTCCCCAAAGCCCCCTGGTACGTAGTTGTATATTCTTCGTTGTGGGTTCTTCTAGTTGTGGTATGTGGGATGCTGCCTCAGCGTGGTCTGATGAGCAGTGCCATGTCCGCACCCAGGATTCGAACCAACGAAACACTGGGCCGCCTGCAGTGGAGCGTGCGAACTTAACCACTCGGCCACAGGGCCAGCCCCAGTACATTTGTCTTTTAATTCCCCACCATGACAAGGTGAATGCCTCTACTTCCCAACGGGTTTTGTTTTTGTTTTGTTTCTTTTTGCTTATTGCTTTTGTTTTGGTGAGAAAAAAAGCAGACTTCATCTTCTCTTCTTTATTTGAAAGACATCAACCTATCAGTACCATAATTTTCTCCATTCTTTTCTAAGCCTGCAGTGGGATGTCCTCCAGCAGACAGGACTCCTGATAACCTGACCTGACATCCCAGCACTCCCAAAAGGAACCCTTTACTCCACCATGAAAAAAACAAACCAACAGCGATAACAACAAAAATGCAGAACAAGAAAAATTTCCCCCTTTGGAACACTTCTTGGTATTCTCAACTCCAAACAGCTATTACGTGACAACTGTGGAGAGCACACAAACAAAAAGGCATAATGAGGAACATGTTTTAGCTCTCTGTCAAGGAGGAAACAATTGTGATATTAAAGGGTGTGCACATTTTAAAAACGTTTGATATGACCTAATTGCCTTCAGAAATTGTATTAGGTAGATTCCTCAAAAAACTAAAAATAGAACTATCATATGACCCAGCTACCCCATTACTGGGTATCTACCCAATTTGAAATCAACAATCCAAAGTAACATATGCACCCCTATGTTCATTGCAGTGGTATTCACAATAGCCAAGACATGGAAGCAACCCAAGTGCCCATCAACTGATGATTGGATAAAGAAGATGTGGTATATATATACAACGGAATACTACTCAGCAATGAAAAAGACAAATTCATCGCATTTGAAAAAAAACATGGAAGGACCTAGAGGTAATTATACTAAGCGAAATAAGCCAGTCTGAGAAAGATAAACACCAGATGATTTCACTCATATGTGGAATATAAACAAGTACATGGACAAAGAAAATAGTTCAGTGGTTACAAGGGAAAGGGGGTGGGAGGTGGGCACAAGGGGTGAAAGGGAGCACTTACGTGGTGACAGTCAAGAAATAATGTACAACTGAAATCTCACATCGATGTAAACTATTATGAACTCAATAAAAAAAGTAAGTGAGAAAAAAATTGCATCAAGTAACACTTCCACCAATAGTGTTTGAATGGCAATATATTAATTTTCTATCTTTGCCAACTTGGTTAACTAAAAATAGGTATCTCATTTTATTTTCTGGGTTTTTTATTATTAATGAGATAGCACTTCTTTGTTTCCTTTTTTGTTTTCTTTTGAGGAAGCTTAGCCCTGAGCTAACATCTGCCAAACTTCCTCTTTTTTTTGCTGAGGAAGACTGGCCCTGAGCTAACATCCACGCCCATCTTCCTCTACTTTATATGTGGGACGCCTACCACAGCATGGCTTGCCAAGCAGTGCCATGTCTGCACCTGGGATCTGAACTAGTGAACCCTGGGCCGCTGAAGCGGAATGTGGAAACTTAACCACTGTGCCACCCGGCCGGCCCCAAAACTTCTTTGTTTCTTGACTCTTCGTATTTCTTGTTTTGCGAGTCATGTGTTAATGTTCTTTTGTCTGATTCCTGCCATCATTTCACTTCCCACCCACTGGCAGACACCTTAGATGCCTCCCCAAACACTCCATTCAAACTGCTCTCCACAAAATCACTGTCAACCTCGTTGTTATGAAATCTAACAGACACTCTTCAGTGCTATTTTATGCAACTTCTCAGCAACATTTAATACAGCTAACCGTTTCCCTTTTCTTGAACACTATCTTAGTTTCCATGGCACAATACTATCCTGGCTTTCATCTTACCTACCTCTCGGCCATTCCTTCTCATTTTGAGAACTTTTCTTCCTCTGTACATTCCTTAAATGGCAGAGTTCTAGCTCAGTGTTATGTCCTAACTCTCTCCTCTTCTCTTCTTACAGTACTCACTGTCCCTGGATGACCCCATGACATAGATTGCCATCTATATACTGATGATTCCCAAATCTCTATCTCCATAAGCCTTCTCCTGAATGCCAGTTCCATATAGCTAAGTGCCTTCCAGAAATGTCCCTTTTTATTTCCTTTAGACACCTGCAACTCAACATGTCCAGAACATTATTCATCTTCTTACTTTCCAAAGCTGTTCCAACTTATTTTCACCAACACTCCTGCAACATCCTATCAATCACCAAGTTCTGCCAATTCCACCTTGTACATAAATTTCAAATCCATCCACTTTTCTCCATTCCCACTGACACCTTCCTTGTACAGGCCACCATCATCTTTCTCCTAGGTTACAGAAAAATCCTCTTAAATGGGTTTCTTGCCCACTCCAATCCATTGTCCACATTACAGTTAGTCATATTGGCTAATGCCCAAATTTCATCATAGTACTCCTTCCTTGCTTAGAACATTTCAGTGGCTCCCCTAAGAAAATCCAAATTTCTTAAGGTGGTTTGCAAGGCTAACATGATCTGAGTTCTCCCCCTTGGACTCTGTGATTCAGCCATACTTAAATATCTTCATTTCCCTTAAATATGCCATGCTGTCTCTCAGTTCCAGGTCTTCACATATGTTGTTCACTATGACTTTATTACTTATCTCCCCCTTCATTCCTAGCCCACTCCTATATGTGTCTGTCTACATTCTACTCACTTTTCACCTTTAAAATTTAGAAGTTACTTCCTCAGGAAGCTTTCCCTGCCTATTCAAGTATGAATTAGGTACCTCTCCTATATGTTCTGACTATAGCTTCATCACACTAAATTATAATTATTCTGTTTACGTATCTGCATCTCCCACTAGATTACATGCTCCATGAAAGCAGGGAATTTGTTTTTGTTGTGACTATTTTGTAAATATGGTAAGTGTCCAATAAATATTTTGTATTAAAGTTTTCCATTTTTCTCCTGAGGTGTTCATCTTTTCTCATTGAATTATAAAAATCTCTTTATATATGGAGGATTTCAATCTCCTGTCATTTTGTTGTAAATATTTGTCTACCAAAGAAACTACTATTCTCATGTTTCCCAAACAAATTATTCCCTTTACTAAGTATTTTCCTCCATATATGCAGTTCTCTCTGTTAGGAATGTACTCATTCCCTATGCATCATTTAATACTCAGTCAAATGGCATTTCCTCCATGAAAGCTTACCTGACTCCCTGGGAAAAAATTATTCACTCCTTTTTCTGTACTCTCATAGCACCTTGTATATGTGTCAACTTCAAGAACTTAATATTTTTATTTCTAGTGTAATTATATTTTTGTATGACTTTACCCTCCATTAAACTGTCAACTCCTTAAAACCAAGGATTTTCTTATTCATTTTTTTATTTCCTTTGTCTATCACTATGCCTGAAACATAATAGTATCTTTGAAATATTTTACTAAATTCATTAATTTGGGCTCACAACTGAACAATGCTTAATAATAAAAAACATAAAGTTGAAATATTGTGTGTAAATAATTATAAATTCAGAATTATAAATTCAAGAAAGTCCTGCCTGACTACTAACATCTTAGTTAATAGAAGCCTTAACAATTGTAAACTGGAAAGCTGTAGTTGGCAACTAAGGATAAGTCAAGGAGAGATCTTAAGTATACACGCTCTCTGCAATTGTGTGTGAAGCATTCAGATAAAAGAAAAAAAGTGTCAGATATTAATTAAGGACCATAATTCAGAAATTCAAAAGTCATGTACATTAACTGTAAACTCAGGTTGCACGTTAAGCAAAGAAAATCCAGATAACCAATAGCTTTACCCTTAGTCCTCTAAAAGCTTCTAGAGCTTACGTTTTTAACCTGTGTGGTTTTGACTGAAGGGAGAAGAGTAATTGACAGAGATTTATTCTTGGTGACTAAATTGTGCGAGGGAAAAACTTGAGATTTAAATTGTTTTGCTAATTACTTTTAAAAGCACTTTATAATTGCCCTTTTATAAAGAAATTGTTTTTGCATTTGTTTTGGATTCTTTTTAGAATCACCTCTAGCTTCTTAAATTTCTAATTAGACTTTACTCTTAAAAATCTGCCATTTCTAATTGACTTTAGAAATTTCTTAGTTATGTAATTCTTAAGAGTTTACTTCTGTGCTCTAAGAGTTTTTTCTCCTTATTTAAAGCTAAAGAGCATTTAAACTTGGCATTTTCTAATCAGAATCTACAGCTAAATAGGACCAGTTATAATTAAGGTAGATCAACTGCTTTATATTTCATAAGACAAAAGCTGAAACTAGGGAATACTGTGTGTCCTGATCAAGGTCAAACACCAAATAGCACAACCAGGGCTAAATCAGATTTCCTGCCTTGTATTTTCCACTAAATAACAGTGTTCTTTTGTTTTTTTTTTTGAGGAAGATTAGCCCTCAGCTAACTACTGCCAGTCCTCCTCTTTTTGCTGAAGAAGCCTGGCCCTGAGCTAACATCTGTGCCCATCTTCCTCTACTTTATATGTGGGATGCCTACCACAGCATGGCGTGCCAAGCGGTGCCATGTCTGCACCCGGGATCCTAAGTGGCCAACCCCAGGCCGCCAAGAAGCGGAACGTGCGAACTTAACCGCTGAGCCACTGGGCCGGCCCCAATAACAGTGTTCTTTTCAAAGTTTGGATGGCCGTTTAGCCATGATTCAGTAATTCAGTAATTCAGTAATTCACTAAAGACTGATTGATGATTCAACAAATATATACTGAATGTTTACAATGTGTCAGGCACTGTGCTAAGAGCATGTATTAGTTTTTAAAACTTTGCAGCTGCTCTTTGATGTATACACAGGGGATAGGGTGGGTAAATAAAACAGACAAGGGCCCTGGCCTGACAGTCTGATGGAGGTGCAGATATATTACTTCCTTCTCCCATCTCACCCCTAGCTCTCACTTTCACTAACACATTCAGTTCTCTCCACAGGAGGAGGAATGACTCATCTAATTGGTCAGATTCAGCCACTCACTGAGCCATATTCTCCTAGTGGCTGAAAAGCGGGAAAGAGGTTCTGCTTTGTCACATCCACGTGTGCTTCACCCACCGTTAAGCAAGACAGCACCACCACCACTTCAGGATTCCACTGTGTCCACAGACCCTGCTGTTTTTTCGTGCTCCTCACAGGGTGGGTAGATTGGGAGATTAGCACTAGGGCCTAGGAACCTTCAATCCAGGTGGTGAGGGAGTAGGAAGGTCCATTTTAGCCTCAGGCCTGTGTCCTCTACCAATTTTCCCTGTACTTCGAGGTTATTGGCCACTACTCTCCCTCTTTTGTGTGTATATTCAATTGGTTAGAACCCAGGAGGGGAGGCAGTGAATGATGAGCATCCCCCACGTCAGTCTAATGGGAAAGACAGAATCAAACTAATAACTAAAAAATAATTTACTACACTTATACAAGTACTGCAAAGGACAAGTTCATAATGTTACAAGGGCATATATATCAGAGAACACTTCCTGAGGTAGTGACATTTAACTAGAACGTAAAAGATAATTACGAGTTTAGTTAAGCAAAGGGAAAGAGGAGGGGGCAGAGCAGTCCAAGCATAAGGACCAACATGCTTCAAGGCTTTGAGGCATAAAAGAGCATGATACATTCCGGGAACTGAAAGGAGACCAATGGGACTGGATCAGACAGTGTAGGAAAGTGCTGTATCATTCACTATAAAAAATAACACTTGATTAGGGCCCAGCCCCGTGGCTTAGTGGTTAAAGTTCTGCACACTGTGCTTCAGCAGCTCAGGTTCGTGGGTTCGGATCCCGGGCATGGACCTACTCCCCTCATCAGCCATGCTGTGGAGGCATCCCACATACAAAGGAGAGGAAGACTGGTACAGATGATAGCTCAGGGCTAATCTTCCTCACACCAAAATAATAATAACACTCAATTAAGACAACAACAATCCACCAAAATGCCCTTATCTCCAACCAAGCCAGTCAACTGAGGTAAGAACCTAAGGTATCTGTAAAACACCCACATAAGACATGCTGATTTCACTATCACAAAGCTAGAATTAATGAAAGCTGTTTCATAGCTCCCTGTTTATCCAGTCCCATCATCAAACATGAGAATCAATGTCCAATTTATTAACTTCTCAAGATCTGTTTTTGCCATAGACTAGATTTTCTTTTTTCAGCAAGACAAAATATAAATATCAAAAATAATATATCTTTTTTATCACTTGCTAATGCTTCGAAACAGTGTGATTATGCAATTTTGTGTGTGTGTGTGTGTGAGGAAGATTGTCACTGAGCTAACATCTGTGCCAATCTTCCTCTATCTTATGTGGGACTCACCACAGCATGTCTTGATAAACAGGGCTATGTCCAGGTCTGGGATCAGAACCTGTGAACCCCCAGCTGCCAAAGTGGAGTATGCTAACTTAACCACTATGCCACCAGGCCAGCCCCAATATGCAATTCTTTTTGCCTAGAAATATGCTCTTCTCAGAGGCCTAGTAACAGCCTACCAATTTGACTGCACTGGCTGCTCCTAACCCCTGAAGTGCTTGCTGAATTTCAATTTTTATCAGTGGCTTCTGTTTCTTTAGGAGCCCCATCATTGCTCAGCTTTTGTTTATCTGAAACAACCTGCTTTATTTGTTTCTAATTGCTGCAGCAAAAAGCCATTATGGTAGAAGTTTAAATTAAGCGATAGCTCAGGCATCCACTTATTTATCTGACTGTTTGCCCCACATACCATTTCCTTTCTTTTAGAAGTTTAAATTTTCACTCAAGATTCTCTTAGTGTTTCCTCAGTGTTCTAGATAGTTGAGAAAGCTGAGGAAAAGGAAAATCTACTTTTGTGTTTCATTCCTCATAGCAACAAAGCAGATTCATAGAATTTATTGCTGAATGGCACCTGGGTGAGTAGACCTTCCCCTCTCATCTAAACCCCAGTTCTCCCTACTACGCCTACATTCTCGCTCTCAGGAAATGATCTATTTTCTTAAAGTGAAATCCCCCTAAAATGTTATCCCCAATCTACTCTTAACATATCCTGTTTATTTCTATAGTTATTTTTTCTCCATTCCTAGAGATCTCAAAGGAATAGGCACTGCTTTGCTTTTTCTACTGCTAAAACATCTATGATTCTAAATTTTATTTCTTTCCATCTTCCTTTGGTTGATAATTGTGATGATGATGATAGAAATGAGGAGGATTGTAACCAACATTTACTAAACAGTTTCTCTGTGCCCAGCACCACCTTATTTTATCCCCACACCAACCATATGATATAAGCACTATTATCACTCCCATTCTACAAATGAAAACACTGTGATCCTTACAAATATCCAGATTTTAGGTGATTCATACTTTTTCTTTGTGTTTTCTGTACTGTTTGGATTGTTCACTGTGAACTACATACAACTTTTAATATAAAACACAACAGATACAATAGAGCTTTTTTTTTTTTTTATAGAGGGGAGTGAATGGAGTCATCAGGGCAGTTTACTTCCAGTCTTTGATTCTTTCTCCACTACAACCACAAATGGGCCATCCCATCCATTAAAAAATATTTGAGTGCCCACCATGTGCAAAGTACTGTGTAGGAAGCAAAGCAACATTGCAGCAGTTGAGGTCAGTTAACTGTTTCAAAATGAGTGGTGTTAGTGCTACCAGGAGTTTAGAGGAAGGGGAGTTCATTGTGACCAGTATATGAGTAGGATTATAGCTGGGCCTTAAATATGAGGGGTTCTCAGATATCAGGAAAGAAAGAGCAATTCTCAGAAAAAGCCGTGTCCCTATCCTGAGTCCCATCACCCTCTCTAGCCTTGCTCCCCCCATGATACTTTGCTCTCCTGATTGAGAAGACAATAACAAAAACTAAGAGTGGGGTATGAACATAATTAGGAAGATGTTTGAGCCCTGGCTTGATTATTTTTCCCATAACTGACTTTCTTGACAGTTTCCAAGTTGTGAAACTAAACTTTGTGTTATTTCACATCAAGCAAACTTCTAGCTCGCTTTCAGATCTGCCTTTATTTATCTGGTTTAGGTTCAACTCAGAGAAGAAACTTTGAAGACATATGTACAAGAATATATAACAGGAGCTATAAAGTGACATCTCCCTCAATCTTGTCTACCCCAAATAAATTGCAAATTGTTTTTAGGACAACTGCAAGCACAGTACTGGGCACATTAAAAACACTTAATCACTTGTAAGGTGATTGATCACCAACTTCTATAGCTTTAATTACCTTTGTTCTAACATTTCACAATAAATTACCAGCTCCCACAAGAATAGGGTTTCACAAAACTAGGCAATTTATCTCTGTTAAGATTTAGAGATTTAAAAAAATAACATTCTTTGAATTTAAGTTCTTTTTAGTACCAAAATAAACTTCAAACCATAAATAAAGCCCATCAGGAAGCTGGGAACCCCACTATCCTGATCCCTTGAAATACGTCTCTACAAAATCTAGATCAATTTAATAGATCAGAACATAAAAGTTTATTCTCTTCTTTCATCAACTATATAAATTCTATGGTCTTAGTTGCCATAGCAAAAGACATCTCAGAAATCCTTAGAGTTAGAAGCTACCTCAGTTCCATCATTTCCAAAGACAGAAAGGTGGCTTCACTCTGTCTTCAGTATTGATCGTCTCTCTCATTTTTTTCCCCTCAAAACTGGCACACTTTCCTATTTTGGAATGCTCATATCTAAAGTGAGATTTCCTAGACTGTGTACATCTGACAGTATCTTTCACATTAGGTAAGCTTATTTTCATCACAAATACCATAATTACAAGGAGAATAGGAAAATTTGTTCTTATAAGAAGATTCTTAGAAAAATAAAAAGGCATATAATTAATCATTACAACAGTCATAAGATTTGTTTTTATTTTTAACACCTGACTCCCATCCCGGATGGGTGCAAGTCTAAAAGGAAAGTGACTCCAGTTTTAACATATCAATTTGTTTATTGAAGAAATTTGAAGGAAAGATGCCTAATGCACAGGATTAGGATCCTGACATTGCAAAATTCTTATCAATTTTGGGCAAAGTCATTTTTCTACATTGGCAAATAATTAAAAAGTGCCATCTAATGCTTTTCTAGGTTGCACCAATAGAGTTAATAAGTAGAAAAACATATAGTGAAATTTAAAAGGCTCGGGGAAGGGCCTTCTCTAAAGAAGATTCATCTACACAGACTGAATTATCCTTTTCTCATTCCACGTGGGTTTAGGCACAAGGCCTGATGGGATCATAGCAGCACAGGCCCAGGGGTGTGTGAGGAATAGATACCAGGGAAGGCTGTGAATACCTCATACTTGATTCCAACTGGCCTAATTAGCCAGGAGAGTAAATCTCCCCTGTGGAGCATAACAGCAGGAAGTTCCGAGAAGGCAATACTTAAAGCCAGGAAGGTAGAAATATCATAGTCTAGGGTGAGTGGTTCATTCAGAACAGAACTCTTGAGCCAGCAAATGGTGGGTCTAAGGAACAGGATTCAGTGCTTTGTGGGAAGTGACTAGCAAAGACTGGCCACAGCCAGGCAGAGCGGCGGAGCAGCAGAGCCTCAGCATAATGTAGTTTGGATGTGGAGAAGAGACCCAGGACTAGTAGGAATCAGAGCGCCTTCAGACACTCAGTTCTGCTGATCAGGGGAGGTTACAATTCAGCAAGTATACCAAATGACATTGGATGTGCCTCTCTGAGCTTCAGTTTTCCTCATCTGTAAAAGGGGGACGATAAATTTTCCTGTTTCATAGAGGTAGGGGGACTTACCCCACTCAATGGTAGAGGCAAATAGCTATGTCTCTATTTGAGTGCACGTAGTTATGAAGACAGTCATATAACAGGAAAACAAGGGATTGAGGGGAGAGTATAAGAGCAATACATTTTCCATGATAATCAGAAGGAATGGGGATCCCTGGTATAACTAATAGGCAGCAGCACTGGGAGTCTAACTCAAGTCCATATCCATGATTCAGATGTCCATAATTATGTATTCTTAGATATCTATGTGTATGTATCTACCATTTGTTGAGTGCTTACTGTGAGTCTAGCACTGTGCTAAGCACAGCACCTGAATTATCTTATTTAATTTCACCAATACCCTGTGAGTTAGGTACAGTAGTCATCCTCATTTTACTAATGAGGAAACAGAGGCTAATGTAGGACAAAATTAAGTAAGGGGAAAAAAATAGATCCAACTAATAATATTAGATTCATTACTATTGAATGGCATAGGTGGGAAAAGTCTGCACTGAATATGTATTTGTTCCCTGAAAACTAAATTGATTGTGACATAAATTATAAGTTGAATCTAGCTCAAGATGGCACCTACAATGGGGCAATACCAAGTATCAAGTAGTTTAGCATAACTAGTGGCCATTCAAGGGCAGCAAAGTGCTAAGAACTACCAAGAAATGGGTAAAAGATTACTAACTTGAGAGCAGCAGCCTTCTTGGCCAGAAGACCAGACTGGAGGAGACTGTTTTGAGCATCATACTCCAGGAAGAATTATCATTTTCCCTACAGATAGCACAACAAGGTTGGGACAGCATAAAAACACTGAAAAAGGAAGCAAATTTGAAATTTTTGAGCCTTTACCATATACTGTGCTCTTTACTAGCTTTACATATATTTTCCCAATCTACCCAAAATGAAAGGTAGCATTATTCTTATTTTACTAAAGAGGAAGCTGAAGATTAGAGAGAGTAATCCCTATTCCAGTGTGACAGAGCTAGTAAATATCAGAGGCAGGCCTCAAACTCAGGTCTGCTTAACTTCCCTCCATATGTTGCCAAGGAATTGATGCAAAAAAGTGACCAGAAAAAAAGCAGTCAAGAAAGTCTAACATTGAATCAGAGAATAGACACTGCAAGGCTGTCATACTGAAGAGGTATGAAGGAGGTATAGAACCTGAAATTCATGGCCCAAATATAAAGATAATAGTAATAATAATAAGGGTGGCTAATATGTATTGAACACATTTTATGTGGCAGGCATTGTTCAAAGCATTTTATGTGTTTAATTCATTAAATTCTACAACTCTATGAGATAGATATTATTGTCTCCATTTTACAGTTGAATAAAAGACACAAAGATGTTAAATATTTGATCCAAGGTAGTAAATGGCAGAGCTAGCATGGGATATTGGAATTCAAGATATGGTTCAAGGAAACTCTCAAAAAGACAATTCTAACTATACAATTATAAATTATACTGATGTAGCAGGAAAAAAATAGAAGTGAATATCTAAATAAACCAGAGAGCTGTCCAGGGTGATGGATGACATGAGGAAAGTAGACTCCTTTAAATTCTATTTTGTTTCTGTCTTCCCTGTCAAAGAGAATTATTTTCAGACTGAAAAGTGTAAAAAACAACCACTACTAAGAAATGACTTGAGCCTAAGATAGTTGAAGAGATTGTAAACACACACACACACACACACCCTAGTGTTCTAGTGTTTTAAATGCCTTTCGATCTCCTGGGATGTATGAATTAAATCCAAGACTGTATAAAATTGATGAACATATATTAATTACCTTTGAAGAATGCTGGAGAAGAAATGAAATCATGGAAGACTGCTGGAGATGCACTTCTTTCTGTTTTTTCTATTTTTTTAAGATGAGAAAAAAGGTAGATTCCACAATTAAATATAGGCAAAGTGTTTGCATTCTACTCTTCTTCCTTTAAAATTCATTCTTTGCATGCAGAATTAAAAAGCAATTAGACTCTTTGAATAATGTAAATCAGACCATGAAACCCTGTTGCTTCTTACAGCCCTCACTGCAATTAGAACAAAGTCTACGCTCTTTACCATTGCTGCAACCACACTGCCTCCGCCTTAAACTCCATCTCTTATTATTGCCCCATTGTTCACTATGCTTCAGTCACATTGATCTTTCTGTTTCTTGAGCGCTCCAAGATTGTTCCTGCTCTGGGGCCTTTGCATTGCTGTTATCTTTGCCTGGAGTATTTATGCTTCCCCTACATACTTGCAGACTAAAGCCTTGTCAACTAGCTCTTAGCTAAAATACCATTCTCCAACAGAGACCTCCCCTGACCTATCTAATGTGACTTTTCTGCCCCAACTCCAGCCACTTTCTATTCCATTTTCTTATTTTACTTTCTTCAGAGCATTCACCATTACCTGAATGTAATTATCTTAGTTATGTTCTTGTTTATTATCTCACTCTCTCACTAGCACATAAGTTCCTTGTGAGCAAAGATCTTGTCTGCCTTTCTTGCTGTTTTAGCCCCTGTACTTAGAATAGTTCCTGACACAGAGCAGGAAATAAATAACTATCTGTTGAATGAGTAATTGACTACTTGAGTCATGGAAAAAATTCTCAAATAGATTTTTAAAAGAATTGTCCATGTGCAACTAACATGGTTAGCTTAAACTAACTTCATTTCATTCTCTCACGTGGCCAATAGCTTGAAAATCAGATATACATGGTGTGCAGGGTATACATATACAAAGACATTTAATAAGGTCTTTCATGGCTTCCATGCATTCAAGATGGAGAATCATTGGCTGGAAACCATTCAACTAGATATTTTTTTAAGTGACTGAATGACTGTAGCCAGAGAATTCTGATGTCACTCTAGAATACAAGTTCTTAATTTCTTTGGAATATGCACACCTTTAAGAATATGATGAAAGCTATGGAGCTTTGTCCCAGAAAAAAATACGTATATGCACACTGTGCATAAAATTCATCAAGTTCCTATTGGTTCATGGACTTCAGGTTAAGAACTGCTGTACTAGAATATTCCCAATGGAAAACTTCCTGCTTCTTCCTTTTTCTTTTTCTTTTCTTTTTTTTTTTTGGCTTAAAACAACAGAAATTTATTCTTTCATAATTCAGGAGCACAAAAGTCTGAAATCATGATATTGGCAGAGTTTGTTCTTTCTGGAGACCTCATTCTTTCATGTTGAACATCTTTATCGATTATTTAGATGAAGAAAGAGAAGGCTGATCTGTCATGTTTGGAGATGGGAGAGGTATGAGATACGTTAAAAAAGTAACGAACATTTTAAAAAGAGCATGAAGGACTGCTTTTGATGGATAGTATATAATAGGAAATTTAAATTAAAGTTTTAGGTAATAGTAAGTTTGATATGGGATAACATTGTGATATTGCCACCAAAAGCAGCTAATTTGATTTTAGGCTGCATTCACAGAACAAGGCAAGTAATAGTACAGACTATTCTGCATCGATCGCAGCACACTGTGAGTATACAAGGCATTCTAGGTGCTGCTTTTAAGAAGTATATGGACAAGTATATTCAGAGGCACTTGACAGTGATGGTAAAATCATGAAAGAAGTTCTTCCAGGCAATCATTGATTGAAATGGAAATGTTACACTGAGAGTAAAGAAGATTCTGGTGGAGGAGACACCTTGTCAAACATTAGTTGGTTCCAAACATGTGAGAGGCCTTAGGGTGAAAAAAGTAATTAGACTTATTCTGTATGGCTAGAAGTCATACATTGTGGCCCAAAGGTTATAAAAAGACATTTTTGTTTAATATCAGGAAGCATTTTCTAAATAGTGAAAGCAGTCCAAAGATGGAATGCGTTGCCTTAGTAATAGAAGGTGTCCAACACATCATTGAGTCTGGTAAAGCAGAGGTTATATAATTAATTTAAAGCAATGCAATAAAGGAGACTCAAGCATAAGACAGGAAGTTGGAAACTAGATGACTGTTCTACTTCCTTCCCACTCTAGGAACCAAGTAAATTAGGTGATTGTGAAGACAAGTGCTCCAAAGTCATCTATGTGAACTCCACACCCAATCTATCCAGGAGCGGTGAGAATCTAATAGTCACTCTAGTTTAGAATACTATAAAAACTCATTCTCTTCAAGCATATTAAGCTCCTTAGCTTCTTGAGATTTTTTTCACCCAAACACAATATATTGGAAATGACCTTTTCTTTTAAATATATAAAAAATGTTCAGATATCTTCATAGCACAGGCAGAAGAATTGCATATGATAATACTGGGAAAAAATACAGCAAAACAATGTTTAGTTTTTCCCAAAAGTCAGGCTGCTAACAGTTTGATAGGTTTGGGGAGAGCAGGAATACAAGAATGGATTCGATTGTACCACAGCTGCAACAATTTTTGTTAGGTAAAGTGCTGATTACAAATTGCAAAAATGTTTCATGTCTAACATAGGATCATTTAACTACGTCACCCAGCAACAGCAAGTAGACCCAATCAATTGTGGACATTGCAGTGGTCTGGTACACTTACTACTATGAGGGCTGAACTTGCACAAATTGTTTTCTAAATGTCATCCACTTAGTAAACAAGGATGTCAAGCCACACAAGATAGCCACATTTTCTGCAAATCCAGAGAATTTCCAGAGGGAGAGAAGGAAGGAAGGACTAGTCAGGACGCAAAAAGGAAGAAGGTAAGGAAGAAATGGAGGGAGAGTATAAGTGGAACATACATTAATTATCTACTACCTCTATACTCGGTGATTTCATATATATTATTAATTCTTCCCCACAAACATGAAGCAGAAATAATCATTCTCACTTTTAAAGGCAAAGTAACATACTTAAAGCAAAGTAACTTGCCCAAGGTCCACAGTTAAGAAATGATTGAACATCGATCTGTCTGACTCCAAAGACAATTACTTTTTCACTATAGCACACTGTCCACTACAGTGTTCTGAGTTTAAGAATAGAAGATATAATATTTAGTAGCCTTCGCTGGCTTTCAACTGTCTTCAGCATACAAAGTCCTTGCCCCTGCTTACTTCTCTAGATTCTTCTTTCATTACCCCACCCCTCAAACTCTTCAGGCTAGACGGATTGAATACCTTGTGGGTCCCCAGAACGTGCCAGGCTCTCTCAGCCTCCTTGCCTTTGTACCTTCTGTTCTCTCTGATTTCTTCCTTCAACTACTGCCCGGCTCCTACTTTTCCTTCAAAATTAACTCAAGCCTGACTTTTCCAGAAAGTCTTTCTTGTCCATCTCAGATGGGTAACTACTTTGCCTTTGCTATTCCATATACCTTGAGGATACTTATATCACTTTGTTTATCAGACTGTATTGTTTTTTCTTATCTGTCTCTCCACACTAGACTGCAGCCTCTCCAAAGTAAGAATTTCAATTTGTTTTCACATTGTATCTCTAACATCTAGAATAGTGCCTAGAATGTAGTAAGCACTTATAAATGCTGAAAGAATGAATGAGTGAATGAACAAACAGCAACAATAGCAACAGCAAAATGAACAAATGAGGTAGGCAGGTCTAATTTAGTAAGAGGCAGACAGATTGCATGTGATTCTAAGGAAAAGATCTCAGATCAGCAATTTCACAATAAATCAGGGAACATTCAATTAAACCAGGAATCTCCATTTGCCCTTTGTTAAAAGACGAGCCATATCCTCCAACTAGATTTGAATCTTCTAAGTTGTCCTTGCCTCTTAGTAACAAGGTCAGTGCACTTAATAAGGAGTGGTCCACTCCCTTTAGTGTCAGCATCCACATTTTCTAGGCTCTGAGCAATTTAGAAGCAGAGATCTTGACAGCTACAGCCTTGGTCCCTCTCTCTACTGAGAGAGACAGACGTAATTACCTATTTACACTCCAACAACAAGCAGATGTTTGTTTGCTTTCCCTAATGTATGTGCCCTCAGCTCTATGGCAGCATTTGGATTGTCCTGTCTTGCTTCCAACTATTCTCATAGTTTCCTTTGCCTCTTGATCCAAAGACAAAAACAGAAAGGAACAAAGAAATAAGCCACATATAAAATTTTTCAATTTTCTTGTGTGAAACCCTGTGACTGCCTCATTTCAATCAGAGGGAAATTAGTTCTCTGCCCTTTGAAGTGAGCTGAGTCACTCATAATTTGAAAACAATGCAACTGTGGAGAGATAGAGTAGTGCCTAGAAAGGAATGCATGTAAGATGACCTGGGTTCTTTCTAGTCCTAGCTGTACCACTAGCCAACTATGTGACCTTGGACAAGCCACTTAACCTCTCCAGGCTTTAGTTTCTTCAGCTGTAAAATTAGGAGATTGGGATATGTTATCCCTAAAGTCTCTTTTTGCTCTGAAATTATGTCTTGAACACACAAGCATGGATATAACATGGTTTCACCATAGTACAGAACACTATGTTTTAAAGAATTACTAACTCTAGGTGCTAACCTATAAGCCTATTCCCAATTTCTATCCCTCTGTTTTTCTGGTTGAATGCACAATTGAAACATGTGATTTAATTTCAAAAATGATATTCTCAGCCTGCTGAAAGGACATTGCTTGAGACTGCAGCCTTGCTACTCTGGTCTAAATGCCCCAGACTGGCTTCTGAAGATCCTGATTTCATCTTTAGATGTCAGTGTGTTGATCCTATGGGAAAGGTCACATCCATCATTCGCCTGACCCCGCGCCCACCTCTTAACTCACCTGACTGGGTTTTTGTCAACATTAAGGAACTGTGCATTATGGAGAGAGGGTGGGAAACTGGAACTAAGGGTTTTTATAAGATGTGAAATTCACGCTCTAAAAAAACTAATGGGTCAAAGGTTGCAGGAGGCAATAAGTTATAAGTGAGGGATTTCTATTTACCAGTAGAGAGCAGTGGGCCAGAAACCAGGAAGACATGGAAATTAAAACCTGGGCAGAACATATACCAATGCTTAAGGAAAGAAAATGGAGAGTCAAAGTCTGAGCAAGTAGACAAGAACTTGACATGGTCAAACTCCAAATGACAAGATGGCTAGCAAAGCTCTGGGCCACTGGTTTGGGCCCAAGAGATCCTCCAGAATCAAAAGCACAAGACAAGGCAGATAGGAGAACAGATACGAGTTTTCAACTGTCAAAGAGATCTTGATTCTAATCTAAGCAGATACTTTCTGATGAGAAAAAAACCATTCCAGAGCACACATAAGCAAGTCGATGAGTGAGGCCGGCTGACTAGTCTGGGGAGTTAAAAGTAACTGGCAGTTAAAGGTAGAGACTGAAGGTCGACCTGGCTCATGGAAGGCTGTGGCACCATGTTGTCAGAAGCCAGTCTCACAATACACGGAGCCTCAGAAAAATAGGACAATATGACTACATTCCCATCCAACTTTCAAGGGGTGATCCCATCAACAAGCAGAAAAGTAGGTACACCAGTGTCAAAGGCCAGATTCACCTCAAAGCTTTCCCAGACTTGATGGGAACAATTTGCCCTGCTCATAGCTTACTATGGTGAGGGAATCTAGCTGAACATCAGTGACGAGCTGGCCAGGCAAGATAGGACTGAGCTAATAGAACTGAGCCTAAAAGATAGCAACAACTCCCAGTCTAGGAATGGGAAGTGCTTGACAAATTTGCACCCGCTTCCTACACTCAGGTTTATGGCACACATTGTTACTTACTCTCACCACTCCTTCCAGATGAGCCTGGGAATCCTTCTCAACACATAGCTCTTGACAGTCACTACTAATTGATAGGTCAACATTGGCACATGATATTTAAGTATATTTTCCATCTATATTGCAATTAATTGCTGGATCAGCTACAGCCTGAGACTTCCTGAGGCCTCAGAGAACTTTTTCTGTATTGACCTTACAACCTCAATCCTCAATGCCATGCTATAGTCCACAGATGCTATCCGGGGCCCTGGGATTAAGGACAAAATCATCTTACTCACGTAAACCTGCTACATAGATTCACAGTAATTGACAGAGCCTACCCAACCATGCTTCCGCCTTGCATTTTGTGGTTAACTCCTCATGACCTGTAACAATGACCTTAAGATAATGTAACATGCAGCCAGCACCACTGCCCTGCTGACCCAGCCACAGTGGATAGAGTTTTAGGTTTTAATTCTGCAGCACCATTCCACATGCCATTCATGATATTTTCCATTTTTCTAAACTGATCCAATTTCCTGGGGAAATCATTCTTGAAAAACTTATGGCCTTCTTAGTAATTCTTCAGGTAGGATGGTTCCAGAGGCTGGTTGCAATGGCACCTTTCCAATTGAATGTATAAATCAGAAGGGTTCACCTACTTTAAAAGATTTCCTCTTATCAAATAAGACTCTTCCCTTGAAGAAGATTTGCTTCTGTTCTCCTGGCCTGATTTATAAGCAATGCAAACAGACTGAAATACACTACCTTTCTCATTTGAGGATTCTTGAACAAATGAAAACAGCTTGTTAAATAGAGAACTGATAGGGCCATTTTGCACAATTGTGCTGAAGAAAATCCATTCGTGATAAAGCACACTTCTGTTTTCCCATAAGTTTAAGGCACAGGAAGCATCTATTTTTCCCACCTTTAATTTAGGTGGACCTTTAAAACACTTGTCGGTTTAAAACTAAATCAAAAGTAGACAGCTCCTCAGAAAGCTATTATATAACTTTTAAAAATCTGGGAAAGAAAGATTATGAATTTTAGTATTCGAAAACGAGTTTTAAAGGGAAGTGATTTTATTAAGAAGTATTTGCTTCTATAAATGTAAGCAGTTCTACTATATGGGAAAAGAAACTTCTTTTTCAAAAAATCAGTTACTGTTTCATTTCATTGTTTTGCTTTTACACAAAGTCCTACTACTTCTCAAATAGATCCTGAGTGCTATAGGACTCTCTTCTAAAGTTAATGGTCCTTACAAATTTATCTTAATAGTATCTTGAGCATGATTCAAATATTTTCTAAGCAAGTATAGTAGACATTAACTGAAGCCCATTCAATTATAAAACAACTGTTGAGAGCTTTGAGATGCTTTTTTAAATTTCTAGAGTGACTGTAACAATTTAAAAAATAATATCATCTTGAGCCAGCCCGGTGGTGTAGTGATTAAATTTGGCACACTCTGCTTTGGCAGCCCGGGTTTGTGGGTTTGGACCCTGGGTACGGACCTACACATCAAGCCATGCTGTGGTGGCATCCCACATATAAAATGGAGAAAATGGGCAGAGACATTATCTTAGGGCCACTCTTCCTCAAGCAAAAGGAGGAAGATTGGCAAAAGGTGTTAGCTCAGGACCAATCTTCCTGACCAAAAAAACTACATCATCATAATAATATCATCTGACAATCAGGAACTTACATAATTTTTTGTTAAGACATTATGTGGGAGTTTATTTCTGGGCTCTCTATTCTGTTTCATTGGTTTGCATGTCTATTCTTATGTCAGTACCATACTGGTTTGATTACTATAGCTCTATAGTATAGTTTGAAATCAGTGAGTGTGATGCCTCCAGCTTTGTACTTCTGTCTCAGGATTGCTGTGACCATTCTGGGTCTTTTGTCATTCCATACACATTTTTTGATTGTTTTTCCTTTCGGTGAAAAATGCCTGTGGAATTTTGGAAGAGATTGCATTGAATCTATAGATGCAGTCAGCTAAGATTTGACAAAAGAGCCAAGAATACTCAGTGGGGGAAGGATAATCTCTTCAATAACGGTGTTGGGAAAATTGGATAATCACATGTAAAGAATTAAAATGGACCTATATCTTACACCACTCACAAAAATTAGCCCAAAATGGATTAAAGATTTAAACACATGACCTGAAGCTATAAAACTCCTAGAAGAAAACATAGGGGAAAAACTCCTTGACATTGGTTTTAGCAATGATTTTTTGGATGTGACACCAAAAACGCAAGCAGCAAGAGCTGAAATAAACAAGTGGGGCAACATCAAACTAAAAATCTTCTGCACAGCGAAAGAAACAGTCAACAAAATAAAAAGGTAACCACAGAATAGGAGAAAATACTTAAAAACGATATACCTGATAAGAGGTTAATATCTAAAATATATAAAGAAGTCATACAAATCAATAATAAAAATCCACTCACAAACAATCCAATTAAAAAATGGGCAAAGAAACTGAATATACATTTCTCCAAAGAAGACATACAAATGACCAACAGGTATGTGAAAAGATGCTCAATGTCACTAATCATTGGGAAAATGCAAATCGAAACCACAATGAGATCACCTCATACTCGTTAAAATGGCTATCATCAAGGAGACTAGAGATAACAAGTGTTGGCAAAGATGTGGAGAAAAGGGAACCCTTGTGCACTGTTGGTATAAATGGAAATTGGTGCAGCCACTATGGAAAACAGCATGAAGCTTCCTCAAAAAGTTAAAAATAGAACTACCATATGATCCAGCAATTCCATTTCTAGGTATATATCCAAAGTAAATGAAAACAGGATATCAACTCCCATGTTCACTGCAGCATTATTTGCAAGGGAGAATATATGGAAACAACCTAAGTGTCTATCAATGGATGAATGGATAAAGAAAATGCAGTATATATACATATGTATATATATGCAATGGAATACTACTCAGCCAGGAAAAAGAAGGAAATCCTGTCATATGCGACAACATAGATGGACCTTGAGGGCACTATGCTAAATGAGATATGTGAGAAAAAGAAAGAGAAATACTGTATGACCTCACTTATATATGGAACCTAAAAGAGCCAAACTCATAGAAATGGAGTAGAATGGTGGTTACCAGGGGCTGAGGGTGGAGGAATTGGGGCAATGTTCGTCAAAGGGTACAAAATTGCAGTTAGATGATAAATAATTTCCAGAGATCTAATGCACAGCATTACGATCATAGTCAGTAATGTAAAACTTCAAAGTTGCTAAGAGACTAGATCTTAAATGTTCTTACCACAAAAGAAATAATAATTATGTGACATGAAGGAGGTATTACATAACATTAAAGTGGTAATCATATTGCAATATATAAATGTATGAAATCAACACATCCTACACCTTAAACTTACACAATGTAATATGTCAACTATATCTCAATTTTTAAAAAAAGTCTTCATTGTTTTAGAGCAGTTTTAGGTTCACAGCAAAACCAAGGGGAAGGGCCGGCCCGGTGGCACAGCAGTTAAGTGCGCATGTTCCACTTCCGTGGCCTGGAGTTCACCGGTTTGGATCCTGGGTGCGGACATGGCACTGCTTGGCAAGCCATGCTGTGGTAGGCCTCCCACATATAAAGTAGAGGAAGATGGGCATGGATGTTAGCTCAGGGCCAGTCTTCCTCAGCAAAAAGAGCAGAATTGGCAGCGGATGTTAGCTCAGGGGTAATCTTCCTCAAAAACAAAAAAAACAACCGAGGGGAAGGTACAAAGATTCCCCATATACTCCCTGCCCTCACATATGCATAGGCTACCCAATTATTAACACCTCCCCCCACCAGAGCAGTACATCTGTTACAATTGATGAACCTACATTGACACATCATAATCATTCAAAATCCACAGTTTACATTAGGGTTCACTCTTGGTGGTGTACATTCTATGGGTTTGGACGAATGTGTAATGACATGTATCCATCACTACGGTATCATAAAGTATTTTCACTGCCCTAAAAATCCCTTGTGCTCCACCTGTTCATCCTTTCTCCTCACTCTCTGGCAAACACTGATCTTTTAACTGTCCCCTTAGTTTTGCCTTTTCTTGAATGTTATATAGTTGGAATCATACAGTATGTAGCCTTTTCAGCTTGGTTTCTTTCACTTAGTAATATGCACTTAAGGTTCCTCAATGTCTTTTCATGGCTTGATAGCTCATTTCTTTTTAGCACTGAATAATATTCCATTGTGTGGGTGTACCACAGTTTATTTATCCATTCATCTACTGCAGGACATCTTGATTACTTTTAAGTTTTGGCAATTACAAATAAGGCCGCTATAGATATCTATGTGCAGGTTTCTGTGTGGACATAAGTTTCCAGAACTTACATGTTTCTTAACTGGAAAATAGTTGACAGACTAGATTATCTAACATACAAATGTTTGGAATACATCAGCTACATTGCTCTTATATTTCTATTGATATAATTAAATTTAAAGGTAACACAACTTAGATTCTTCAAAGTTAAATGCCTGAATTAATTTTCTATTCTGTAAATAAAAATAGAGCCGAGGTTTACCAGATTCAGGTGTCTAGTAACCTCAGCTGTTCAAAGCAAAGAAAAATCCCAAAATAAGAAAACATGAAAATAGCTAAGAAGTAAAAGTGTATAGTTTACAGACCTTGTTGTTAATGATTATTTCACTAGCCAGGGAAAAGAAGTAAAATTTTACACAGCCCCCTCCACCTTGCCCGGGGAAAAGGAACAGCTGATGGGTTATTTATAACCAATAGCCTGGATAGCAAAATCCAGTCCCATTACAGCAAAACTGAGAAGAGTAGGAAGGGAAGGAGAGAGATCAGAGAAAAACAATGGAAAAAGAGAAAAGCAAAGGAAAAAGAGGATCTACGTTATAAAAAACAAGAAGAGTAGTAAGCAGAAGACCCACTGACATCCATGATCAGAGACAGCAGATCACAAAGGAGACATGAAGCACCTACTAGTGGTCTGGGGGCTTACAGCTAAAGAGGGAACTAAGCCCTCACTAACAATTGAGAGAATCACCGAATTGGGGATTCAGCAGGAAAAAAAAGAAAGAAGCATTGAATCTGAGGTAGTCACTATAGGTTCATTCTGTATTCCAAACCTTAATAGCTTCCAAAGGTTTTGTTTCCAAAAGAAAATAACTGACATTCATAAAAACCTGAATCAATCATATTCAAGGAAACTCCTTACAAAGGCAGTAAAGCTTACAGGACATTTCAGTAAGATTTTCACTATAAACAATCTTTTTAAAAAAAATGTTTGAGAGAGAGAGCTTCAGATCTCTGAAAAAGAAATCACAAATTTATAACACTTAATATCCAGTTCATGTAAGACAATTGAATAATTATTCTACACAGAAAATCCTCAAATTGTCAAATATGCTTTGAAGTAATGCTAATGGGTGAATATGGATGGCACTTTGGGTAGTTATTGACTGACACATTAGAGACAATACACCATAGTGCTTAAGCATGAGAGTTGCAGAGCCAGGCAGTCTAGGGTCAAATCCTGACTCTACCCCTTACTCAGCTCTTCTTTGGTGACCTCATACTAAGTGACAATTTAGGCAAATTTCTTAATTGCTTTGTGCCTTAATTTCTTCACCTCTAAAATGTAGACAACAAAAGTTATCTATTTTATAGAGTGGCTGAAAGAATTAAATGAGATAAGATGGAAAAAGAATTAGCACGGTGGCCGTCATATAGTAAACAATAAGTGTTAGAAGTATCATTACACATCATTTGGACTTGTCAAATAATCTGCCCATTTTTATTCTCTCCTGATTCCAATCCCTGCTATCCACTGCCATCAGATTGATTCTCTCAAAACTAACCTGCTAGAAAAAGTTGGATGACTCTCTATGGTCTAACAATCAAGTCTACATTTCTTGTCTTGGAATTGAAGGCAGTTAACATCCTCCCACAATTTGGTACCTTTCTTCCATAATTAATACTAATTATGTATTAGTATTTTCTTTCCCATTTTATAGACAAGGAAAGTGAGGCTCATTCAGTTAAAAAAATATTGCCCTGTGAAACAGTTTTACAGCTTAACTTTTGGCTCAGCAACCAGTAATAAACCTTGAAGTTTAGCTAGACAGTAATTTTATTTTTGTCCCCAGGTAATATTGTTTCCTCTCAGGCCACCAATAACTTCAAACCATGGAGATGAATCTGAAAAAGGTCTAAAGACCCAAATGATTCTGTATTTTCCATTATCTCTGTATTCTTGGTTGGAGGTGGGAAGTTTCCAAATCCTTTCTAACCAACTTCATGCTACTATGTATTTAATAACATAAAGTAGGAGGACAGCAATTTGAGGTAAAGAAGGGAGAGTGCATGAAGAGGAGAGGAAATGGAAAGGGAGACCAAATAAAAACAAAAAGGAAAAGGAGGAAGGAAAAAGGGATGGACCAAATGTGCTTCAATCGCTTTCTGGTATACACTGTCTTTTGTTTTTCTGAGAAGAAAAAGGCAAAATGGCTCTAAGTATGCACCCATAACAGTATCTTTCACAAGAGGGCACTGGTACACAGGATGACAACATGAATATGAGTAGTGTACTCATAGTAACAGAAAGAAGGTAATCTCCTCAGGGTTTGGTGCTTGCTATTGAGCCATTCTCTTTATGAATTTCACATCCTTTGTTATTCAAGGATATTCAAGGATATTCTGGGGCACTTGCAGAGTAAAAAGCTTTATCAGTCATTATATCGAGATGAAGACCAGGCCTTTTCAGCCCCAAATAGAAAATGAAACAAAACCCATAAATACTGCATTGCCCAAAGAAAGCTGGGCACCATAACTCTTACGTGAAATGGCTGATATTTCGGGATGATTTTACAAAACCCTTTCCTTTATCTGTATTTTTTATACCAGGGAACAGTTTCACAGTCACCTAATGAAACCAATGAAAATTGTACTCATTGCAAGATCTATTTGAGATCCTTTCTGAGCATTACAACACAACTCAATTCAATAGGCCTGCAAAAAATATATAATAGTGGTTGTTTTCTTAACTCCATTCATTCTTCAGACTAGAAGGCCACTGGAGAGGCCATCAATCAGGCTTGAGCACCATTTCAAGTTAGAAGTCAACTCTGATGGGAAGCAAACATTGCACTTAAATTGGGAAACTCTCAAAGATGCAATTTTGCCTATGAAACTACAAATGATCCTAACAGAAAGGAGGGAAGGTGGTGGTGCCTAAATAAACCAATGTCATCGCACAAGTAGCTTTCTGATGAACTATTTTAGAAGGACATTTCTTAAAATGGGAAGAAAGGAGAGGCCATTATCGAATATTCATGTATTTGAATCATAAATAACATTCTACAAAATATAGATTTCCCCCATGAGTACTGTTTGATTGCAGATTTCTTAGTAATGTGCATCCAGGGATTTACTAAGCAAAGCAAAGGATGCTGCTTGTTTCATCTGAAACAGAAATAACAAAGAACAGCGTATCTAGCATTTAACAATTTGCAGAGTTCTTTCATGTGCATTATTTAATTTAATCCCCATGAGAAGTCTTAAAGAAGAAATTATTAATTTCTCCATTTTACAGAACACAAAATGAAAGGTCAGAGAAAATAAGTGACCTGTGTCTCACTGTTAATAGGTGATGGCCCAGGGACTGGAAGCCATGGCTTCTTGCTCCAAAGCTCACACTTGTCACTTTTTGCTGCCTCTTTTTAGAATGAATGCATTGCCTTGTAGTTGATAAAAGTGAGTCCAATTTTATTTATGCTTGTGTTCCACAGAAATTGACATATTTAAAATATACAACTGTTAGAACTCTGTTCATTCTAAGACATAATAGGTTATGACTATACTTTAATTTTGTATTCTATTTTGCCAACAATGTTAAGGAATTCTGTTTGAATTTTACCATTAGTAAGACAAGTATAATTTTCTAAATAATTTATTTATTGGAAGTTTTAATTACATAGAAGGCTTCATCACTTTTAACCTAGATAGGAAGAACTTCTTAAAAAACAGGGTTTTTTAAAATTTAAATAGTTTTTTTCCATTTATAGAAGTCATGCATTATTATTGTATAAAATTTGGAAATGACAGAATTTTAGTACTTTTTAAAATATATTTTCAGTCATGCCTAAGCAATTATATTCAGATTTTGGTTTTACAAAATTATGATCTTGTCTTATTATATAGTTTTATAACAATTTTTGTTAACAATATATCATTATCATTGTCCACACTGCATAAAATATTCCTTGAAAATATGGCTTTTTATGGTTATAAATTATTCATCAAATAATGTACCCTAATTTATTTAACCAAATCCCACTTGTTGGAGGTGAATATTTTCAGTGTTTCACATTTGGAATTATGGTACCATAAACACGCCTGTGTATAAGTATTCATGTAGAAAAGGGAACTTTACTTGGAGCAGTGGGAAGAGCTGAACCCCCTCAAAGAGAACAATGTTACAGCCCTTTTCAAGTTGGATAAACAAAATCGCATTATCTTAGATTGTCTACCTACTATAAACAAAATCTACTTTGGGGAAGATTTTTTTTAATTGAACTTTTTATTTTGAGATAATTGTAGATTCACATACAGTTTCAGGAAATATTACAGAGAGATCCTATGTACTCTTTAACCAGTTTCTTCCAATTGTGGCATCTTACAAAACTGTAGTACAATATCATGAACAGGACATTGTCATTGATAAAGCCAAGACACAGAACAATTCCATCGGCACAAGGATTCCCCATGTTGCCATTTTATATGGCAAACCCACTTCCTTCTCCTTCAACTCCTTCCTTAAATACTGGCAACCACTATTCTGTTCTCCACTTCCACAATTTGTCATTTCAAAAATATTATATGAATAGAATCATATGGTATATAACATTTGGGAATTGGCTTTTTTTCATTCAGCATAATCTTCAGGAGATTCATGCAGGTTGTTACATGTATCAATAGTTCCCTAATTTTTATTGCTAAGTAGTATTCCATGGTATGGATGTACTGTAATTTAACCATTGCCCATTGAAGGATTGCTGTTTCCAGTTTGGGGCTATTACATAAAGCTGCTGTAAACATTCCCGAACATGTCTTTGCATGAATACAAGTTTTCATTTCTCTGGGATAAATGCCAGGAGTGCAACTGCTGGATCATGTTGTAGTTGGATATTTGTTTTTTTAAGAAATGGAAAAACTATTTTCCAGAGTAGCTGTACCATTTTACTTTCCCATTAGCAATGTATGTGTGATCCAGTTTCTCCATGTCTTTACCAGCACTTGGCGGTGTCACTTTTTTATATATTCTAATAGGTGCGTCACCATAGCTACATTGTAGTTTTATTTGAATTTCCCTAATGGCTAATGGCGTTGAACCTTTCTTTCATGCTCTTGTTTGCTATCTGTATATCCTCTTCAGTGAAACATCTCTTCATGTCTTTTACCTGTTTTCTAGTTGGATTTATTTTCTACTGTTGACTTTTGAGGGTTCTTTGTATATTGTAGATACTAGTCCTTTGCAAATATGTGGTTTTCAAATATTTCTTCACAATCTATAGCTTTTATTTTCATACTCTTATCAAGGTCTTTTGCAAAACAAAACTTTTAAATTTTGATGAAGTCCAGTTTATCAATATTTCCTTTTACGGATTGTGCTTTTAATGTCAAATCTAAGAACTCTGTCTATTCCTAGACAGGTAAAATGTTCTCCTTTTTTTTTAAGTTTTAAAATTTACATTTTACATTTAAGCCCCATGTTCCATTTTAATTTTTCAATTTTAATTTAATTTGTTCAATTTTTAAATAAGGCATTAGACTCAGGTCAAGGTTCATTTTTTTTGCCTATGGATATCCAACTGTTCCAGAACCATTTGTTGAAAAGGCTACCTTTTCTCCATTTAATTGCTTTTGCATTTTTGTCAAACATCGGTTGGGCATACTTGTGTGGGCCTATTTCTAGGTTCTCTATTCTGTTCCATTGATCTATGTGTCTATCTCTCCACCGATACTACACAGCTTTAGTTATAGTAGCTCTATAATAAATCTTGAAATTCGGGAGACCGATTCCTCTCACTTTCTTTTCAAAATTGCTTTAGTATTCTAATTCCTTTTCCTTTCCATGTAAATTTTATAGTAATCTTGCAAATATGTATAAAAAATCTTGCTGGGATTTTGATAAAAATTTATTTAAACTTGAATATTAATTTGGAAAGAATTGACACCTTTATATATTGCATCTTTCAATTCATGAAAAGGAGATGTCTGTCTGTTTATTTAGATCTTCTTTGATTTCTTTCATCAGTGTTTTGTAGTTTTCAGCACATAAGTCCTGTATATGTTTTGCTAGATTTCCACCTAAGTATTTCATTTTTCTGAGCACTTGTAAATGTTAGATTTTTAATTTTGTTTTCCATGTGCTCATGGTTAGTATATAGGAATACAATTACTTTTTATGTATTTATCATGTATCCTGAGACTTTGCTGAACTCCTTATTAATTTTAGGAGTTCCTTTGTTGATTCTCTGAGATTTTTTTTTTTTTAGGAAGATTAGCCCTGAGCTAACATGTACTGCCATTCCTCTTCTTTTTGCTGAGGAAGACTGGCCCTGAGCTAACATCTGTGCCCATCTTCCTCTGTTGTATGTAGGATGCCTGCCACAGCATGGCTTGACAAACAGTGTGTAGGTCCGCACCCAGGATCCCAACTGGCAAACTCCAGGCCACTGAAGCAGAATGTGCGAACTTAACTGCTGCGCCACTGGGCTGGCCTCCAGATTCTCTGAGATTTTTAATATTGAAAAACATGTCATCTTCAACTAGGGAGTTTTATTTCTTCCTTTCTGATCTGTATGAATTTTATTTCCTTGCCTTATTGCAGTGACTAGAATTCCAGAACAATGTTGAGTAAGCATGTGAGAGTGACCACCCTAGCTTTGTTGCTGATCTTAGGGCAAAAGCATTCAGTCTTTCACAATTAAGTATGTTAGCTGAAAGATTTTGGTAGATGCTCTTCAAAAAATTGAGGTAGTGACCCATTAACCCCATTTTTCTGAGACTTTTGATCATGAATAGGTGTTGAATTTTATCAAATGCATGCTTTTTATGTGTCTATTAAGATGATCATGTAGGTTTTGTCCTTTATTCTATTAATATGGTGTATTATATTAATTAATTTTTGTATATCAAACACACTTACATTCCTAGACTAAAACCCGTTTGGTCATGGTGTATAGTCCTTTTTATATGTTGCTAGATTTGATTACGAGTATTTCATTGAGGGTTTTTGCATCTATATTCATAGGGATATTGGTCTCTAGTTTTCTTTTCTTGTTACGTCTTTGTGAAGTTTTGCTAGCAGGGAAATACTAACTTTATAGCACGAATGGGAGTGTTCTGTCCCCTCTTTTCTGGAAAGGAGAGAGAAGAATTGGTCTTAATTTTTAAAATATTTAATATAACTCTCCAATAAAACCATCTAGAACTGGAGATTTCCTTTTTGAGAGTTTTTTTCAATCATGCATTTAATATCTTTAATGGTTATAAGACAATTTAGATTATCTACTTTATCTTGGTTGAGCTTTTGTAGCTTGTAGTTCTTGAGGAATAGGTCTATTTTCTAACTTCTCAAATTTATGACCACAAAGTTATTCATAGTACTCTCTTATACTTTGAATGGCTGCAGGATCTTTAGCGATATCCCCAGCTCATTTCTGATATTGATGACTTGTATGTTTTCTTTTTATTTTTAGCAATTTTGCTAGAGATTTGTCAATTGTTTTGATTGTTTTCAAAGAACAAGATTTTTCATTTCATTGATTTTTCTCTACTGTTTTCCTATTTTCAGTTTAATTGATTTCTGCTCTTGTCTTTACTATGCCCTTCCTTCTTCTTGCTTCGGGTTTATTTTGCTCCTCTAGTTTCTTGAGGCAAGAACTTAGATTATCAATTTGAAATCTTTCTGTTTTTCACTTGGTTCTATATCTTTTTGAAAATTCCATTGAGACTTCCTCTTTGGTCCATGAATTATTTACATTTGTACTGTTTCATTTCTAAGTGTTTAACGATTTTTCTTTGTCTTTCTGTTATTGCTTTATTATTCAAGATTGTTGTGGTCAGAGAAAATATCTGTATAATTATAATTCTTTTACATTTCTTAAGATTTGTTTTGTGACCCAGGACATAGTGTACCTTGGTGAATAGTCCATGGGTGCTTGAAAACAATGTGCATTCTGCTGTTTTGGGGTGTTCTATATATGTCAATTAGATCCTTTTGACTGATTGTTTTGTTTAGATAGTCTATATTCGTGCTCATTTTCTGTTTAGTGTTCTATTATTTGCTGAGACGTGGGTTTTGAATTTCCCAACTGCAATTGTGGATCTGTCTATGCCTCCTTTCAGCTCTATCAGCTATTGTGTCATGTACTTTGAGGCTCTGTTGTCTGGTTCATACATGTTTAGGATCATTATATCTACCTGGCATATTGATCTTTTTATTATGATACAATGCTCCATTTTGTTTATGTATAATTTCCAGAGCTTTTAGTCGTTCTTAGCAGGAGTATTCATTTTTCCTGGAACAGAAATCTTAAAACTTACTTTTAAACATGAATATATTAAATTAACTTAAATTACAGGTTATGTCAAAAAAATCAATAATTAATTTTTTAATTTCCATTGGGTGTTTTCAAGGTAACTGATCAAGGAAATCTACTACTACAAAAAGCAATGCTACAGGAATATTCGCAAAGGTGCACAAAGAGGTATGTTCAAATTTGTCACGCACACATTGTAAATTTCACCAAAAATCAGAAATAATCTAAATGTCCATCAGTAAACGATTGCTTAAATAGTTTATAATACATCCATGGTTGATATTTAGCCAGCATGCATAAATGCAGGTAAACTCGTTGGTAAAACATTGAGATAATTTCAGAAAGCTCGTTAATAGTTTCTGCCTTGACTATCATACCAAGTACATGCCTCGAGCACTCTGGCCATCTTGGTCCTTTCCCCAGGACACCTTGAAGCTCCACATAAACTAACAACTGAAGGCTTAAGCCTTATATAGCAGGGGGCTTTAGGGCCATGCTTTACTACTATGACTGGTGCCCATTTTGACTGGTTAATGCCCATTTCCTACCAGATATTAAATATTCTGTATTTCACTCCTTGGTCCATACCTACCACAGAACACCATAAGGCTATTAAATATGAATAACGGGTGCTCCAGGTAAGCATGACAGATTGAACAGATACATTTATCTTCACTCACTCCTGAAACCTCACTAAAATGACAGCAAAGAATTTTAAAATTCAGAAAACGTGAAATGACAAAAAGAACATGAAAGGAGATGACAGCAGAAGAGAAATGTCAACACAAGTTTTGTAAGCTGGAAAGCAGATGGACAGGTGTTAACTGATTTAGCAGTGTTGATAATACTGAAACCTAAGCCTGAAACTGGGAAAAAGCCAAAAAAAAATTGCAAGGCAATCCATGCTGCAGAACTTCAGAAAGTCTTAGGATTTGGAGCCACAAAGAACCTGTAGAGGCAGGGCTGGGGGTAGCACTGGAAACAGAAAGATAGATTGGCAGTTGGTATGAGGAGTATATAGCCTCTCCTTCTAAGTTCATTTGCGTGCTTCATGGAGTAATTTCCTTTTGACAACACACGTAGAAGACTGGACGTTTTTTCTGGCTGAAAAAGTTTGTATGACTAAGAACTAGGGTGAGTTGCCATACTGAAAGCGAGGACGTAAGGTGTGCATATTACATAGTGCAATCTTCAGTCTCCACCCATTCCATATCCCAGAATATCAGCAGCCAGGCTTATAACACCTTACAGGAATGGGAATATTTCTCTCTGTGGAAACTAAATTGTCCAACAGAAAAGACCTAAAAGTACTGACATTTTGGAGAACTCTAGCAGAAAAGCCAAGTTTCAGCCTTCTCAACTTAGAGGAAAATGTACCACATAACAGTCCCTATTCATATGCAAAGAACATATAATCAGCTTCTTAGTCTCCTACTGCTATATACAAATGGGCCATCAAGAACAAGATATCAAGAAAAGAGGGACGAAAACAACTGAACAGAAAAGGGAGCTTGTAGGAAACAGAAACAATGCAGGAACAGAAGAAAACACTTAAAAGACATCTTTCAGAGAGATGAGAATATACAGCATTCATTAACAATTGGCTCTAAAAAACGTAAAAGGTTTTGGAAGTTAAAAATAAAATACAGTAATGTTGGAATATAAATTGGAGAAAACCTCCTGGAAACTTGAACAAAAAGAAAATAGGGAGAAGAGATGACTTGGGGATCAATCTAGGATGTCCAACATTTGGATAATAACATTTAAAGAAAGAATAGAGAAATAGAAAAAAGGAAATTATCCAAAAAATAATGCAAGAAAATTTTCTAAAACTGAAGGACATGGGTTTCTGACTAAAAGCACCCCCCAAGTGCCCAGCAAAATGAATAAAAATAAACCACACAAGGGCACATCATAGGGAAATTTCAGAGCACCATGGAATCAAAGTGACAATGTTCACTCAACAGTAGAACAGGAAGCTAGAAAACAATGAACCAGTGCTTTCAAAAGTTTGAGGGAAAATTATTTACAACCTAGAATTCTATACCCAGCTAAAGTTAATGACAGAAAAAAGGAATTTAAAGATATGAAAAGGCTCAGTGAACATTTTCTCTCTCAAATAGCCTTGCACAGAAAGTTCTAGGAGATTGTGTTCAATTAAAATAAAGGAGTAAACCAAAAGAGAGGAATAATGTGTGGAAAATAGTATTAAGAAGAGTTTACAGGGCTTTCTCCAAGGAGCAGCGAAACCCCTACAAGTCTCCCTCCGACCAGTGGTTCTACCAGGTAAAAACTATTTTAAAGAGAACACTTGGGGGGCAAGGTTGAATAGGGTTGCCTTGATTAAAGGATAAAGTTCCAAGAATGCTAGGCGACAGGAAGTTTTTCAAGGAAAGTTTTTCAAAAAATACAAGATTTTTCTAAAAAAGAAGATATCTAAGGAGGTTGTGAAATGAAGAAGATATTACAGAATTGTATTTTCACCAACCACATGGAGAATATCCTATCCAAGTCAATCTTGAAACTTATTCTGGTGGATGGACACCAGCATGGCAATCAGGCTGTCTAACTTACCTAGAAGTCACAGGTAAAGGCTGACTTTAGGGAAGCAGGTAAAGTAGGTGTAAGCGTTCAGCTACTTCTCTTTTCCCTGCGTGCACTCAGATGTCTTAAGCCAGCATGCTTCCCTTGCCTAGCCAAAATTTACCATTACTTGAAGCAGACTTGTCCTCTACTTAAATCTATATCGAATCTTGCAAATCTGCCAACCACCTTAACCAGTATCAAATCTTGGTCTTTCCAGTCCCTTTCAGGTAATTATCAGAGGTCTGCTATAAATAAATCTGTGCTAAGATGTTAATGACAGATAGCAGTTTCATATACTACCCATCCAGAGGTATTTGCATTTCAACAGACTACTCATGGAGTCCAAAGACTTTCTAATTTCAAATGAGCTACTGAAAGGAATATTTTTTAAAGGTAGGAGTCCTCAAATTTCACAACATACACAACCACCTAATTCAACTATAGACAAAAGTATCTGGAAATCTGTGTCTGAGACGATGTCAATGCATTTTCTGGGACATAGTTATTCACATAGTCACGGTGAACTATATATTGTTCCCCCAAATAATAAGTAAGTCAAAAAAGAAGAAATGTTTTTCAGTTTATCACATGGTTGTTTTGGCTTGGGGTGAGGAAAGCCTTGAAATAATTTTAAACATGATCCAGGAGATGTTAGAAGCTAATGAATTTGCCACTAAAACATGCCCCAAATATAAAATTCAATAAGTTTAGAATTAAAGCACTGAGAGATGATCAAGTCCACTTAAAACTGCTTTATATCAACATGATATATTGTAATCTGACACAAAGAAATGTCTGAAAAGAAATATAATGTTATCACAATCGAAGATACAAAAGGATTGTATGCAATCAACTCATTTGTATTGGTAATCCAAATCACATTAAAATATGTAGACCAAGGTAATTGGCAACAGAATCATGCCCAGAATAACACTTGAGTCATATCAGGTCATTCTGAGCAAATATACTGGACAATTCCATAACTTTGAAATCTAAGGAAAGTGATAGGGGACTGAGGGATTTCAGTAAACGCAGCAAGTACATATCTCATGTTTAGAGCTATCAAATTCGCATTGTGAACTTTAGCACAAATCTCACTGCAACTCAGGGGGCATGTTCTAATTCCGGTAATAGCATTTACTGAAGTGTTCTGAGGACTTCAGCTAAATCTTATCTGAATCAAAGTTTAAAATCCAAGTTAGGGCATAAGGAAGAACATGAAAATAAATACATTTGGATATATAAGTGGAGGATATTATCTAAATACTTTGCAATGCATGATGAGGCCAGGAACTCACTTTGGTATGCTGGGCACAGTGGCAAGAGCCCAATACTCAATGCCACATTCTCTGAGGGGCAGGAGGCAACGATGCCATAACATTCCACAAATGTCCTTTCACACGGTAAAAATATTTCTGACAGTCACTCTGCCCAAACCTTCCTATTCATAACACTATCAGCTGGTGTGTCACTCACAGTGACAGGAAAGGAGAGAGGGAAAGATGATTGCGGTGAAGAAGACGGTAGGAGGTAAATCAGTGCATGGTGAACAAGCAAGATGCACCTGAACCGCCCATTGTTGCCAGATGGCTGACACACTCCTGACTCAACGGGCTGAGGGGGAAAATATTCCAACTGCCTCAGGGAAATGGGTAGTTCCAATATTCAAATGATTGCAATTCAAAAAGAAGGCATGAAATCCAGTTGAACTAAAGTGTCACAAAACGGTAAATCCTGAAGGGATCTTGGTGGGAGGGGCATTTAATCTAGTGATTTTTGTTTGTTTGTTTTTTTGCCATGGTAGCCTAGCTTCAAATTGAAAGTTACACCAAAGTTCAGTATGTGAAACAAGTCAGAAAGACCTATTTTGATTGAGAGGGCCGTCTAGAACTCCCTTCCCATTCCCTGTAACCACAGCAAGCATGTCTAAGACCTCCCTAAGGAATTCCAGGACCCTTCACCACGCCCTTGGATGATGACATCTCCAAGCCCAAAATTATTCTGCCCAAGGTCTCCCATGGTGAGTTAGTGTCAATCCATATTTCTCCCTAAGTATCCTAACTCCCAAGCCTATGCACAATTCCCAGCAATACATTGCCTGCCTCATGTCACATAGCCCTCCTTAGTTTCCCCAAATGAGCACTTGACATTGTTTTCTCTAATTTCACTGAGCAGCTTCAGCAAATCAAAGAAGTTTTACTGGGGGCCGGTCCAGTGGCGTAATGATTGGGTTCACGTGTTCTGCTTCAGCAGCCCAGGGTTCACAGGTTTGGATCCTGGGTGTGGACCTATGTACCGCTCATCAAGCCATGTTGTGGTGACATCCCATGTACAAAATGGGGGAAGATTGGCACAGATGTTAGTTCAGGGACCATCTTCCTCAAGCAAAAAGAGGAAGATTGGCAATGGATGTTAGCTCAGGGCCAATTTGCTTCACCAAAAAAAAAAAAAAGAAAAAAAGCTTTACTTTAATGAAACATTTAGGAATATAGATTATACATAAATGTAAGTGATGTTTATTTCAAAGAATTCTTCACAATCGTAGAAACCAAGTATAGTCAGTCTTAAGTATAAGGCATTTGCTACAGTATTTGTTTTTATATCTTGGCAAAATTGGTTACTTGACCCAATGTAGGTTCTCAAAAAACAAAACGTTTGCTTTTTACTAATTAGTATTAAGTTGACATTCTGCGGCATTTTCGGAAAGAATCCATGATGTGCAAACTGAAACGTTGTTTTAGGTGTGTATAAAATAGATGTTTTTTAGAAACTTAATTGTCTTTGTAAAACAATATTACCCAAATATTTGGTCATACTAAGCTATTAACTATATAAAAATCTAACTGTGACTAGCTGTGAAGTTTATAGTATTTATTTACAGCAAACCCTAGAGTCTTGCATTTAAGTACCTCTGTTTCAAGAGAAAAAAAAATCGAATAGGTTTGCTTTAGGGCATCTTAACGATCAAACAATCTCATTGTTTCATTTCAGACTTTGCCACTCATAAAAGGTGCAATAGATCAAATCCAGAGAGATTTTTTTCCCTTGCCATGACCGTGTAATAATGGTCTCTTAGACACAGAATCAATTTGACTGATTTTGCTTTTGCCTCTGCTCTCGTGTGTTCTTACTGAATGACCCTCGCTTGGCCTGTGATCAGGAGTTTCACAGCCACAGGAATTACTTTTCTCTGGAAGCTGACCTTTCTTTATTTGGGATTTGTTTTGAAGCAGACTGAGAGAAGTTTGTGGTTCTGCTCTGGGTTCTTTTCTTTCATTTTTGAAGCAGCCTTGATTTTCTGCTTTAGGTCTGTTTGGTTTTGAAGCAAGGTGACAAAATGACCCAGGAGGGTGGGTATTTACATGCACAGTTGTCGGAGAATTTTTGTGAGCTCTATGATCTCCATCTATCCCAGCTCTACTACTCCATTCTGGATGGCTTCTGTGAGTTCTACAGGCCGTGCAGGATGCTTAGTTCTTTTCCCATCTAACTTGCCTGATGTGTGGAAAGATATTTTACTTTTGGTTCAGTCAAGATAAGGTTGACTCATTGTAGCTAGAGCCTTTATAAAGAAAACTAAAGAAAAAGAAAGCAAAGTCAGAAATATGACAAGAGATAACATCTCAGAGAAAATTTGTTATTCTAACTTAAAGTCCACTTCAGCTCAGTTTGGCTAGTGCAATTTCAAAAAATCTCGGTTTCTTGCCTTAACCTCACTCTTTCTAGGAAAAAAAAAGAGCATGTTAGAAAAACCTACTCAGACTTTTAATCTGGAGTAGATTTGAGTTGACACCAGTTTCAGATGGGCAGGATCCTTAGTTTCTCATAGAACCTATTTCCCATTCTTTTCTGGACAGGAGTCCTCCATCTCATGCTCTCTGACCCTTGCTTATGCTACACTTCAACTTAGCAGATGCCTGACCTCTTGAGTGCTACCTCACTCAGGCCTTACTCAGTTCTTAGTGCTCTTCAAAAGGGAGGTGAATTCATATTAGGTCTCAAAAGTCTCTTCTTCAGCTGCAGGTTGTCAATCATTGATTTTTCAGTTACCCCTTTTACAGATCTCCTTGGAGATCTCTCTGACTATAGTTTTCTGACTCTCCTTCTTATTCACTTCATTTAAGACAGACTCATCAACCACTTGACTTCCTCTCTTGATGTTCTAGTCACGGTGGCTCCTGCAAATTATCAGAGACTCTTTACCTCTTTCTTTTAGATGGAGCTCTGTGCTCTTTTCAGGAGTACCCACTAAGTTCCATTTGTCCTTAATTCATTTGCAGAGTTGAGATCACTGGCATGGTGATGAATGGTCAGGACATGCCAGGTTATTTGGTTTCTCCATGTCCCCAGGGGGCAATCATCCAGAAACCATGACTACAGTATTATGATGCCAAAAATTCTTTACACTCTCATTAAATATAACAATTTCTAACAAAGCTAATGTTTCTTCATAACCACATTTGTCATTCTACTGAAATTATAGGAAGTTACTTAAGCATTTGTTCATTCACACTGTTTTGTTAACACATGAATAGCTGGACTGCAAAAAGAAGCTGGTGGAAAAAGTCCACACAGAGAGAGTTGGTTAGTGTGGTTGGGTATCACAGAATTTCCTTCTCAACTCTCTGATCTATCCTTTCCTTGGACAGGCTCTACAGAACTGAATCCAGAGTGAATTGGTCAAAAAGTAATGATATCCTTCATTACTTATTCACAAATATGCATAACCAAAATATAAATAATATGTTGACTTAGCCTTCAAAATAGAAACTAGATAGTTAAGAAATGCAACTTTCAGTAGAGTATTATGGTTAACATATTTCATAGGCAAAGATAAAGAAGCACGTTGTCACAGTTTATTCGCTTGCATAGTACTATAAAAACATATACATAATTTTTTAAAGAGAATCAATATGGATATAGCTTGAGTACAATAAAACATTGCAGTTCAAAATTATTTTTTTGTTTTTGTCTTTCAAGGGCTAATTTGGTTATTTGGGTATACCTCTCACCAGCTAGAAATTATTAGCCAATTCCCCCCAATATCCATTGTTCCCCACTTCTATCCATTGTCCACACTAAAGTCAAAATGATCATTTTTAAAATGTAAATCTGATCATATGACTCCTCTGATTAAGATTCTTTAATGGCTTTTTTTTTGTATTCACAATAAAATGCAAATTATTTAATATAGCCTTACATAATCTGGTCCATGCCTACCATTCCCACCTCATCTCATGCTACTATCCAGCTATCTCTCTCCAACCTCCAGCCACAATGACCTTTCAGTTACTTCAGCATGTCTTCCACATTCGTAGAGGTGTTCTTTCCTCATAGTATGCTCTTCCACTCATCCTCTCCACGGCTGGCTCTGTCTCATTTTTCAGACCTCAGTTAAATATTGCCTCCTCAGAGAGAGCTTCCCTTTACCTCAAGCTAAACAACCAAATTAAAGTATGTAATTCCAGCTATAAAGTATGTCACTATTAATTATGTAACTCTCTTTGTGTACTCCATTTCTTTCACAGAATTTATCAACATTTGTAATTGCATATCTATTTGGCCATTTAAATGTCTATTGCCTGTCACCCTCAGCCTGAAAGCTTCATGAGGGCAGAGAATGTGTCTATTTTGTTGTAACAACAAAATATTACTATAGACCCTGGCACATGGTAGGAAATCAATAAATATTTCTCCATTAAATAAATGATAAGCAGGTAATTTGTTGTCAAAATTTATAGTTTTCTTTAAACAGGGAAAATAAAATTCGCCAGCATAAAGTAAGGATCTGATTTCACTCATAGTTATAAACTTGAGTGCAACGTAGAATGTTTTTCAGAAACAAATATAATTTTAGATAGTGTCAACATCAAATATTTCTTGATGCTTTTGATTTACAAATATATATATATACATAATGCAAGCCTTTTAAAAATGCTTTCTCTTTAATTTAGTGCTTATTGGTTGAGAATAATTGCCTTTTCCTATACAGACACAAGTTCATATATTGTAATTAACTTTTCTCAAAGACCCATGTGATCCTACACACATTGTAGATTAAAGCAAAGGATCTGAAAATGGGGTCCATTTGTCTCTTTTACTTTTAAAATGAAGACTGCCAAAAGGTGATTATAATGCTACATTAATAGATGGGCTAATTGGGGTAACTACTCCAAGGAAACAGAATCTTGAATTACATTTAAAAGTCTCTTTAGATTAAAGGGTAGGAATGGTGAAATACCTCTTTTTTAACCTGAACCCTACAAAAAGAAAATCCAGACGTGATGCTAACCTTCTAAATATTTAAAGCTATCTGCCAAAATAAGCAATTCAATCCTAGTTGCATATACATTCACTAAAGAAGGAGAAGGAAGCATTAGAAGAAATCTTTGCCCATGAAAACTATGCCCACTAACTTTCCCTAGGAGCTTACAGACTGTCAAGGACTCTGCTTTTTGGCAGTGTGCCCTTCAAAATAATCCAGGAGCCCAGCAGGAAAGCAACAGCTGCCACAACATGAATCCTTTTATCACTGCGCTAACACAGCTCCAAATGGCACATACCTGAACTTGTGGTGAAACATACTAAGCTCTATTTCACTATTTTGGTGCTCTATAGTCTGTTATATTTATTTGTTGGCTTTTTAAAAATCCATGTACAAGTACCATGCTGTTTTAGTTATCATAGTTTTTGAACTAGGTTCTATTGTTTGAGCAAGTCTTCCTAATTAGTCTTCTTTTTCAGAAAATACATGTTATTCTTGGCTATATAATCTTTAAGATGGAGTTTAGAATCACTTTAGCAAGGTATGAAAATAGTCTCTGGGATTTTTATTGTAAATTATTAAAACCATGGATTAATTGAGAGGACTTAACAACTTGAAAATTCTTGTATTCTCATCTATTTTTCGAGTGTTTTTTGTAAAATTTTGTAGTTTTCTTCATATAGGTCCTCCACATTTCTTATTGAGATTACTCCTAGATATTTTCTATGTTTTGGCGTTATAGTAAATGGACTCTCCACTGTGTTTTATATCTGGTTACCGAAATGTTTAGGAAAACTGGTAAACCCTTAAACTCTCATTCTAAATATATTTCATTTAGATCCTTTTGGGTTAGGAAATCATCTCATTTGCAGATATTAATTGTGTGTCCTGATTTCCAGTAGTGACATCTCTTATTTCTGTTTCCTGCTTTATTGCAGTGGCTAGGAAATAAAAAAAAAATCATAATGGTGATAGCAAGTCTTCTTATCTTGTTCCTGATTTTTTAATAGGAATACATTTATGTGTTTTACCATTGGATACGATGTTAGCTGTTGATTCAGGATAGATATTTACTATCTCTGTAAGGAAAATATGATATTCTTTGTGAATTGAGATGTCTTTCTTCCTCTTTTAATCCTCTCCATATTGTTCCAGATTTAGCACATATGCTGCAGAAGAGAGGACTACATTACTCTTTAAATAAAACTGAACTGTCAAATGTCTTTTTAAACATTTTGAGGGGAAAGGTCAAAGCCCGTTTTAAAAGCAGTCTGCATTAAAAGTAGGGATAGTGGAGGTCTGTAGCAGACTGGAAAATATTAAGCAACCTGAAGTATTATGATAATGAACTCTCTTTCTATGGATATGAGCCATTCATCCAGAAGAAGGGCAAGTCAATTGAATGCATTGGTAACTTAGTTTCCACAGAAGCTTTTCTCCCATTAGAGGCAAGGCATTTAGGAGGAAGATAAACACAAAGGAGGGAGAACCCGAAAGCCTTTTTTTGCTGTGAATATTAAATAAAAGGCAAAGAACTGCCACTGTCCTCTACATCTAATTAGCAGAACTAAGAAAGTGAGCTGTTTCCAGAAAGGGTAGAAAAGATAGTTAACAGCTTTTGACACCTGTGGGAGAGAGAGAGCGAGGCAGAGCTTGGAGATTTGACCATTGTTAGTCTGAGGATTGTTAGTTAAAGTAGTAGCTGAAGAAAACTGCCAGCCCTTGTTAGGATGCTGTGAAAATACAGAGTGCCAGCCCTTTTCAATGCCTGGAAGCATTATAGCTAAGAACGGTAAACGTTTTCTTGAACAGGGAAAGAAACACCAAGCTTTATTTAAGGTGATTAATAACAGCTGAGCATGTTGAAAAAAGAAGCCAGCTTTAGTGGTAATGTTTTTTTTATTTCCTACATATTGTATTTCTAGATTTATAGCTACTTGATATAAGGAGTGTTAAATGTTTACCCTACTTTCTTTCCCTTTTGTGTACAAGGTCTTTATTCATTCTAACTTAAAATATTTCCATAACACATTTTGGTATTTAGAATCATTCTATCACTCTCTCTATATACAAACTATTGTTTGTCAGAGAAATAAGCATCTTTAAGTATTAAAATTTACAAATTTAAGAATGTTTATTAACATTGCCTACCCTTTTGTACTATTTGAATTATTTATCATGTAGGTGTTACTTTTTCAATTTAAAAAACTATTTAAAAACATATTTTACAAATAATATATATTCATTAAGAAAAATTAAAAAACAGAAAAGTGTACAGAGTAAAATTTGAAAGCAGCTGCCATACGCTACCCCACCACCTCCAGGTAGCCACTGTTAGGGGTTTGCTGTGTATTCACTGCTAGGGATTTGCTATATTCTGTGAGACTTTTTCCTATGCATATGCAAACATACAAACACAAAGACTTTTTTTTTAAGGTGACCATTCTATAAATGTTTTCTGCAATTTGCTTTTCTCTCCATGTAATTGATATCTTTCCATGTCTACACAGTAATTTTAAAATAGTCATATTTTTGTAGAAAACACAGAGGAGCCTAAGTTCCTATGTTGTTTTCTGTTTTAAGTTAGCCCTGTCTGGGTAAATTTCACAACTGGACCAAACCTGTAAACCCAGTTTAACGCCATCCACCTGGTGGCAGCTACTGGAATTGTTCAAGTCATACAGCAGTGATTCTCAAATTTAGCATGCATCAGGGTTATACCATATAATTGTCTTCCCTGTCAGTCCTGGGAGGATGATTTATAAGTTTCTTGAGAGCAGGACTGTGAAACTGAGAGAATAGACTCTTTCTCTTCTGAGGACTACTACATCTCCCAATTATACACAGCAAATTGCCTGTTAATTCGCTAACACAATACAGTATCCTCATAAGCAGACCAGGGAGAGAACACATAAGTCCTTGTCCCAAGGATAGCTCACACGAGTGGTTTTCAAACTGCAGTGTGTACCAAAAATCACCTGGAGGGCTTGTTAAAACACAGACTGCTGAGCTCCACAAGCAGAGTCTCTGATTCTCAGGCTGGGGCCCAAGAATTTGCATTTCTAACAAGCTGCTCCTTCTGGTCCCAGGACCACTTTTGAGAAGCACTATCTCAAAGAAAATAACCCTTTGTAGTGGGCATTCATTTCCTAACATAGGTGACTTAAGACAAATGTCACAAAACAGAATTCACCAAAAATCAAAAAAGTAGACTCAAACTAGAATTTCCATATAAAGTATTCCTTAATCACTAAACTGTTGAAACCTAATGGCAGTAAGAAATGCTGAGGTCCTCATCTCTATTCCCTGGATGGAAAATACAACTCCTTTTTTTCTTCAAATCTTCTTACCTCCAACTTAGCTAGCTTCCCCAATTAAGGTTGAACAGATGCTATCTGAGAGCCATCAATTTTTGAAAGCCATTGTAACCTTAGAGTGAACAATATGAGCCTAAGAATGGTTAATAGCATATTTCTCTTCAGACTAAGTAGAATATCCTGGTAAGAAATGGAGTCTTCCAAAGGAAGCCCCTGTTCACTGCCAACACTAACCTTGGCTGTTCTTCTAGTCTATCATCTGACATTCATCTGAGGAAGTACAATGAAGGGGTAAAGAGCACCAGGCTCCAGTCTCAGCTTCACACTTCTTGCCTGGGTCATCTGACCTCTCTACCTTCAGTTTTCTCATCTATAAAATGGATATAATAATAACTCCAACTTGAAAGGTTGTAAGGATTCAATGGGACAATGTGTGTAAATCACTTAGCATAGTACCTGGCATATAACAGATGTTCAATAAGTAGATATTGCTACTAACACTGCTACTTTGTAGTAAATAATTGGTATAGAGAATCAGGTTCCTGGCTATATCTCTTTCATTCAACACAAACATAACTAACAATGTGCCATTAAAATTCTTTTAGCTTGACAGCTACATGATCAAATTTGTTTGTTGATGATCTGTGTGACTGCTGTATGGAGAATGAATTATAGGTACTCAAAGATAAAAGTGGAAACTAGCTAGGAGACTATTGCAGTAATCAAAGTGAGAGACGGTGGTGGCTTGGTCTGGAGTGATAGCGATGGAGGGGAATATGAGATCAATGTGAGAGATTTGGGAGGTAAAAACAGACTTGAGAATGGATTAGATGGTAGGAGGATGGAAAAATATAAAATCTTAGTTTTCTACCACTGGCTATTAAGGGGATTGTAATATCATTAACAGAAATGAGACAGAAGTAAAGGTTTGGCGGAGTGAGATAGAAGCAAAATCTTGGGAGCTGAGGACAGACTTCCTTGGGCCCATACGTCCCTGCAGATCATTTAACCAGTATCCCAAACTGCAAGTCCTAACCATCCTCTGACCCTCAGGCTTTTCTGTAGCTAGTCACATAAACGATGAAGTAGGTCAAGGCATGACCACCATGTAACTACCATGCAACTGCTTTCTGTCTGTAGTGAGACATTGGCTTGTCTACTGCTTGCCAGAAAAGGTGCTGAGCCCTTAGTCCTGGGTTCTTCAGGTTGCAGTGCAACTCACTGTATGTGTAGCCACCACCTGGGCCTATTATGGCACCACATGGGACTTAGGGCAGGTGAAAAAGCACTACCACGTGAACGGTCCTTCTGCTTGCTGTGCTGTAACTGACTTACTCTAATCCAGGAATCAGCAAACTTTTCCTGTAGAGGGCCAGACAGTAAATAGTTTAAGCTTTATAAGCCACTTGTAACAATTACTCAATTCTGTCATTGTAGCATGAAAGCAGCCACAAACAACATGTAAACAAATGAGTGTGACTGTCTTAAAATAAAACGCTATTATGGACACTGAAAGTTGCCTGTCATCTAATTTTCATGTGTCGTGAAATACTCTTCGTCTTTTGACTTTTTTAACCATTTAAAATGTAAAAATAATTCTTAAGAAGAACAGGTGGTGGGCTAGATTTTGCCAGGGGGTATAGTTTGCTAAACCATTCTCAGAAAAACTGACTCAATTTGTCTACTTTTGATATCTATGGCACTATGACAAGCCAATACGTTTGCTTGCTTAGTCATCTCCTTTGGAGTTTTATTATTCCTTGCTTTTCTCTATGAGCCTGGGATTCTTTTCTAACAATGGAATACACTTTGAACTTGTTTAGTTTGAAGTACCTCTAGGAGTATAAGACATTCAAGTGGAGATACACATTCCTGCCCTTAGGAAAGAACTCAGAGGTAAAGAAATATGTATTTTTGAAAGACAACAGTCTATAGGTGGTAGTCAAAACAAAGAGAATGTCTGAGTTTTCTCAGGAATAGTATGCATAATCAGAAAAGAGAGCCAAGCGTATGAGATCCTGCGAAACAAGTACATGTAGACCAGTGGTTCTCAAATGGGGGTGATTTTGCCTCCCAGAGATATTTGGAAATGTCTTGAGACATTTTTGGTTGTCACAACTGGGGGAGTCCTACTGGCATCTAGTGAGTAGGGCTAGGAATGCTGCTAAACATCCTACAATACGTAGGATAGCTCCCCACAACAAAACGGTTTCGGGCTGAAAATGTCAATGTGCAGAGGTTAAGAAATTTTTATTTAAAGGGAAGGAAGAGAAAAAAGAGACAGAAAATAATACCCAGGGAGCACACCCAGTGGCCAGATGTTGGGTTCTAATATCATTCCTATTCCTAGTGATCCTTAAAGAAATGACTGATTCTAGGCCTGGGTCAGAAAATATACAAGTGAGCCTGAAGCATCTTGTGGTGTTAGAAAGTGAGTACTAATACACATACACAGACTGAACAGGTATGGCAAGGGGACACAGGAGCCAACTGAAAGAGCTCCCGATGACCAAAGCTGGAACAATTTGAGCAAAAGAATAGGTACATTGTGTTCGATTATAACCCAAGAATAAAATACATATCCATGAGAGCATACTGATATAAATCAATGATTGAAGAAATAAATGGGGGAGAGAAGACAAATCTCATATGCATAAGAATTTCAAATACTTTACATAGATACTCCATCCTCAAGGAGTTGGAGTAGCACTACTCATTCCTTAAGTATGGTATGGGCTATGCATATGGCCTTCCTTCCAAAGAGGGCAGTTTGGAAAGTGGGGGAAAACACTACCTCAACCAGGTAATCAAGGTCAACATCAACAGTGATAAATTATGTTGATGTTATGTACCCTTGATATAATATGAAGAGAAGAGCACTTTATCTTTGTGGTTTCCCACCATAAAAGCCATAACCCCAGTCTAATTATGAGAAAAAACATCAGACAAATCACGATAGAGGCACATTCCACAAAAATGCCTAACCAAAACTCCTCAACATTTTGAAGTCATCAAAAACAAGGAAAGTCTAAGAATCTGTCATAGCCAAGAGGAGCCCAAGGAGATATGACAATTAATCATAATGTAGTATCTTACATGGGATCCTGGAACAGAAAAGGGCATTAGGTAAAAAATTAGAGAAATCTGACTAAAATCTGGACGTTAGTTAATTATAACATACCAATATTGGTTCATTAATTGTAACAAAGGTACCATATTGTCATAAGATCGTTATAATAGGGGAAACTGGGTGTTGGGCCATATGGGAATTTTTTGTGTCATCATCACATTTTTCCTGTAAATAAATCTAAAACTTCTAAAAAGATTTTTAAAGTTTATTTTAAAAAAAATAAGACCTAGGAATGGCCACAGAGGTAGGATAAGAGAAGTGGCAATAAGGAAACCAAGAAGTTTTCAAGGCAGAGGGATGAGTTAACTCTGTGAATTGAAGACAAAAGAAACAAGATATGATTAAAAAGTATCTCATGGACTTGGCACTTGAGAGATAATTAGTGACTGTTTCCTAAATGACAGGTATAAACTATTCTTTCAAGAGGTTTGGTTATGAATAAGAAGAAAGATAGAGGGGCCATGACTAAATGAAGATATTCGTTAGAAGGATGGTTTTCCTCTCTTTATAGGTCAGAGGAAACCATACTTATATCTATCTTCCTATCATTACTCATATCTGCAGAAACCACTCTTCTTATCTCTACCTATCTACTGTCTATCATATTCTTTAAGGCCCAGCTCCAGCCCATCTCACTTATTAACCCTTCCTCAATTACTTCCACCCACACGAAGTTTTCCCTACCCTACTTCTGATTATACTTTCTGTCTTTATCACACAGTTGGTTCCTTGTTATTCTCATGGGGATAACCTCCTTGAAGGTAGGGACTCCAACACAAAATTTTGCATTTCCTGCAGGGCCTATCTGTATGCACTATATGTGACAGCCACTATTTAAAGTATCCGGCTCACTGAACGAATTCAAACATACTAGCTAACTCTAGGGAGCTAGTGCTGATCAATTTCACTACATTTAGCTTGTACTTCACCTGACAATTCTTACATATATTCAGTTGGTCTATATGGTGCTTTGTAAAAATCTTCCTCTGTCAATCCTTGCAGTGGTTAGTATACAATAAGTGCTTACTAAACGTTAAGTAAATGAATGGGTGTGCATCCTGTCATCCTCTCTGGACAGAAACCTTCTTGAGGGAAGATTTTGTTTTTCCTGATGTCTCCCTAGTACTCAGAATTGGCTTCTTTCACTTAGTAATATGTACTCAAGGTTCTTTCATGGCTTTTCATGGCTTGATAGCTCTTCTTTTTTTAGCACTGAATAACATTCCAATGTCTGGATTTACCACAGTTTATTTATCCATTCACCTACTGAAGGACATCTTGGTTGCCTCCAAGCTTTGGCAATGATGAATAAAGCTGCTATAAACATTTGTATGCAGGTTTTTTTGTGGACATAGTTTTCATTCTTTTGGGTAAATAAAAGGAGTGTGTTGCTGTATAATATGTTAAGAGTATGTTGAGTTTTTTAAGTTTATAACTGACAAACTGCCTTCCAAAATGGCCATACCATTTCGCATTACCACCAGCAATGAATGAGAGTTCCTGTTGCTCTACATCCTCACAAGTAGTTGGTGTTCTGGATTTTAACCGTTCTAACAGGTATGTAGTGGTATCTCATTGTTGTTTTAATTTGCGTTTCCCTGATGACACATGATGTGGAGCATCTTTCCATACACTTAGTTGCCATCTGTGTGTCTTCTTTGGTGAGGTGTCTATTAAGGACTTTAGCCCGTTTTTAAATCGAGTTGTTTGTTTTCTTATTGTTGAGATTTAAGAGCTCTTTGTATATTTTGAATAACAGTCCTTTATCAAAATATCCTTTGTAAATATTTGTTCCTAGTCTATGGCTTGTCCTCTCATTCCCTTGACAGTGTATTTTACAGAGCAGAAGTTTTCAATTTCAATGAAGTCCAGCTTATCAATTATTTCCCTCAAGGATCGTACTTTTGACAAACTGAATTGTCTCATTGTTGGATTTGATTTGCTTTGGTGTTGTTTATAAAAAGCCCTCGCCAAACCCAAGGTCATCTAGGTTTTCTCCTATGTTATCTTCTTGAAATTTTACAGTTTTGCATTTTACATCATGTCTACTATCCATTTTGAGTTAATTTTTGTAATTTGTGTAAAGTCTATGTCTATGTTCATATTTTTGCATGTGGATATACAGTTGGTCCAGAACCATTTGTTGAAAATACTTTCTTCCATTGAATTGTCTTTACTCCTTTGTCAAAGATCAGTTGACTATATATATGTGAGTCTGTTTCTGGGCTCTCTATTCTGTTCCAATTTTAGTTTATCTATTCTTTTGCCAATACCACATTTTCTTGATTACTGTAGCTTTATACTACATCTCGAAATCGGGTAGTGTCAATCTTCCAACTTTGTTTTTGTCCTTCAATATAACTTTGGTTATTTTGTGTCTTTTGCTTCTTCATAAAACTTTAGAATCAGTTTGTCAATATCCACAAAATAACTTGGTGAGACTTTGATTGGGATTGCATTGAATCTATATATCAAGTTTAGAAGAATTGACATCTTGGCAATAATGAGTCTTCCTATCTGTGAACATGAAATATATCTCCATTTATTTTATTTTTTTAATTCTTTCATCAGAGTTCTGTAGTTTTCCACATATAAATCTTGTACATATTTTGTTATATTTATACCTAAGTATTTCATTTTTGGTGGTGCTAATGTAAATGGCATTGTGTGTTTAATTTCAAATTCCACTTATTGTTGGTATGTAGGAAAGTAATTGACTTTTGTATATTAAGCTTGTATCCTGTAACCTTGCTATAATTGTTTATTAGTTCCAGGAGTTTTTTTGTAGATTCTTTCAGATTTCTTACCTAGACATGGCATTTGCAAATAAAGAGTTTTATTTCTTCCTCTCCAATCTGTATACTTTATTTCCTCTTCGTGTCTTGTTGGATTAGCTAGGGCTTCCAGTGTGATATTGAAAAGGAGTGGTGAAAAGGAGTTGTTTTTATATCCACACTGACAATCTTTGTCTTTTATTTTGTGTGTTTAGATAATTGACATTTAAAGTGATTACTGACATTTTGGATTAATATGTACCATATTTGTTACTGTTTCTGTTTGTTGCCTTTGTCCTTTGTTCCTATCTTTGTCTTCCACTCTTTTTCTGCCTTTTGTGGTTTTAATTAAGCATTATAAATGACTCTATTTTCTCTCCTTTCTTAGGATATCATTTACACCTCTTTTTCCACTTCTTTTTAGTGGTTGCCCAAGATTTTCTAATATATATTTACAACTAATCCAAGATCTCTTTCAAACAACACCATGGCACTTCACAGAGAGTATGAGTACCTTATAATAATAAAATAGTCCTATTTCCTCCATCTCATTCCTTATATTATTGCTGTCATTGATTTCACTTATACATAAATATACATAAGCATATATAAATACATAAGCATACATAATCGGATATGTCATTGCTGTTATTATTTTGAACTAACTGCTAACTCTCAGATCAATTAAGAATAAGACAATTAAAAGTTTCTATTTCACCTTCACTTATTCCTTCTCCAATACTCTTTCTTTCTTGATATAGATCTGAGTTTCTGACCTATATTATTTTCCTTCTTTCTAAATAACTTCTTTTAACATTCCTTGCAAGGCAGGTCAACTGGCAAGAAAGTCAATTTTTGTTTGTTTGAGAAAGTCTTTATTTCTCCATCACTTTTAGAGAATAATTTCACAGGGTAAATAATTCTAGGTTGGTGGTTTTTTTCTCACAACACTTTAAATATTTCATTCCACTGTCTTCATGCTTGCGTTGTTTCTGAGAACTCAGATATAATTCTTATCTTTGCTCCTATAGAAAAGGTATGTTTTCCTCTCTGGCTTCTTTCAAGATTTTCTTTTTAATCTTTGATTTTCTGCAGTTTGAATATAATATGCCTAGGTGTAGTTTGTTGTTGTTGTTGTTCATCCTGCTTGATGTTCTTTGGGCTCTCTATATCTGTGGTTTGGTGTCTGTCATTAACTTGAGGAAATTCTCAGTCATTATTGTTTCAAATATTTCTTTTGTTCCTTTCTTCTCTTTCTGGTATTCACTTTACACATACTTTACACCTTTTGTAGTTGTCCCACAGTTCTTGGATATCCTGTTCTGTTTTTTTCAGTCTTTTTTCTCCTTGCTTTTCCATTTTGAAAGTTTCTATTGTGTTATGTTCAAGCTCAGTGATTCTTTTCTCAGTCGTGTCCAGTCTACTAATGTGGCTGTTAAAAGTATTTTTTATTTCTGCTACTGCATTTTTTATCTCTAGCATTTCTTTTTTATTCTATCTTAGAATTCCATCTCTCTGCTTACATTGCCATCTGTCCTTTCATGCTGTCTACATTATCCATTAGAGCATTTAGCATATTAATTATAGTTGTTTTAAATTCCCAGTCTGACATATCTAACATCCCTGCAATAGTTGAGTCTTGTTTGCTACCTTGTAATTTTCCTTGATAGCAGGACGTGATGTATTGGGTGAAAGCAACTGCTGTAAATAGGCCTTTAGTAATTTAGTGCTGGTAAGTTGTGGCTGGAATGAAACTATTCCATGGTCCTATGATTTGATTTCAGCTTTTTAGTGAGGTTTTGCCTCTGGACTGTGAACTTCACAAATGCTTCACCATTTTTTTCACCCTTTTAGGTGGCACAGAATGGCTATAGATGGCTGGAGTTGGGTACTTTCCTTTTCCCATGTGGAAGGCCAGAGGGGGCTGGAGTTGCATATTCCCCTTTCTTCTGGTTGGTTAGTCTCTGCAAAAAATCCCAATAGTTTAGTCTTTGGTAAAACAACTTCTCCTGAGGGCAGGCCTTATTAAGAAGAATAGAATGCTCTGGCTTATTCCAAAGTGGTTACTTTTCCCCTTCCCCTTGCCAAAAGCATGAGGAAAGTTTTCTGTGATATTTACTGTTAGAACCAGGTCAATCTCCTAGAGATACCCACAAAAGTGCAAAGCTCTCCTTTGACTGAGTCCTCCTGGAGTTTCTAACTCTCAGACTTGTCCACACTGAGCACCCAGGAATTTGTCAATTACAATTCAAGTTTTCCTATCCTGTAACTGGTTCTTGCAGAGGTTCCTTCTATGGGTTTCTGCTCTGGCAAGTTGTGATTCTCCGTATTTGCTTGTCCATCTCTCCAATTTTGGGAGTAGTGGTTTGCCCTATGACCTCACTTCTCTGACAGAACTAAGAAGAGCTATTGATTTTTCAGTTTGTTCTGCATTTTACTTGTTAGGATATAGTAGCAACTTCCAAGCTTCTTACATGCTGGACAAGAAACTACATGTCTTAGACCTTTTGGGCTGCTATAACGAAAATATCATAGACTGGGTAACTTCAACAACAAACATTTATTTCTCACAGTTCTGGTGGCTGAGAAATCCAAGATTGAGGTGTCTACAGATTCAGTGTTTGATGACAGCCCACTTCCTAGTTCATAGATGGCTATCTTTTCACTGTGCCCTCACATAGTGGAAGTGGCAAGGGAGCTCTCTGGAGTCTCATTTATAAGAGCATTGATCCTATTCACGAGGGCACCTCTTTATGACCTAATCACCTCCCAAAGGCCCCACCTCCTAATATCTTCATATTGGGAATTCTGTTTCAACATTTGAATTTGGGGGACATAAACATTTATTCTGTAGCACCAGACATCCTGAATTTTCATCACACTTGTAAATAGACCTTAAAATAAATGATATTCCTGGGGCTGGCCCCATGGCCGAGTGGTTAAGTTCACGCGCTCCGCTGCAGGCGGCCAAGTGTTTCATTGGTTCGAATCCTGGGCGCGGACATGGCACTGCTCATCAAACCATGCTGAGGCAGCATCCCACATGCCACAACTAGAAGGACCCACAACAAAGAATATACAACTATGTACCCGGGGGCTTTGGGGACAAAAAGGAAAAAAATAAAATCTTTTAAAAAATAAAATAAATGATATTCCAATCTAGAAAGCATGCTACTGTTTCCTCACACTATCACTGAGAGATCAGATGGTTTGGCAAAGGCTGTGTCCACACATGACATCAACATCCACAAGGAAACAATGTCGCCAGCATTCAGGAAAGACAAAATAAAACATCACTTAAAAGTGAAATATCCTACAGTTCCCTGACAAAATTAGCATTAATCATGTGTAGGTTCCCTACCACACTCTCCCTGAAGCAGTGATACTTTTTGCTCATTATTTTCTTAATAGGAAACATTGATGAAGTTTTTCTACTGCTAAGCAGGTCATGTGTGAAACCTCCCAGACCCAGAGGCAGAAGGCCTGGTCTCAAGTGCCTTTTCCCACTGTTGAGCAGAGGGATGGCAAGATCTCTTTGCAAAATGAAAAATACTATTTCTGAATGGGCCCATTTGGACTGGTAAAAGACCCAACAACTTCTTATGTCTGAGTGCTTATAGAAACTGTTTTACTTTTATTCTTTCAGTTGCTTAGTTTCCACTAAACTTGCCATGCCAGGTGAGATGTTTACTTCGGAGGCTGTCTCAGAAAATAGGTAACCCTCCATGTCATGCTACCTTCGTTCCCCGAACTGCTCAGATGCCTTGCGGCAAATGTACCTTTCTTCCAGCTAACTGATGAGAGCATTTCCTTTTGAGCCAGATGCTGCATTATTAATTTGTTGGAAGACATGCTATTATTAGCAAGACTGGCCTTACACAAAGATGGGGTAGGCAGCCTTTTAGTGTTCTTTCAGGGACAACAGGAAGGTGCCCTTTGCCAAAAATATCTCTCCAGCCTGTTCTCTGAGGTTTGAAATCATTTAATGAGGACTTTGTATTCTCTTTCAGAATTAGAGATAAAGATGATAAATCACATAGTCTTGGGAGAGAGAACTGGGCTCCCATAGCATTTGGCTCATATCTCAGTAATAGCACTTAACTATGTTGCCTTATAATTTATCTGTTTGCTTGTCTGTCTACCCCCACGAGGTTGTGAATTCCTTGAGGGCAGTGACTATGCCTCACTCATCTCTGACTCCTCAGGATTTTTGCCAGCGCCTGGAAGAAAGTAAATACTCAGTAAACAAAATGACAAAGGAATAAGTTAACGAATGAGCCATTTTACATTTACCATGATGACTAAAGGGCTGAGAAGAAAGCCTTTCCTGGGAATAAGGATGGAGGAGAAAACAATAACACGATCAGGGCCCCAAAAGAGCTGTAGGGAGGGAATAATGACAGCCATGTCTATAGAACATCTGTTGATAAAGAGACTGTCATCTTTTCCTAATTCAGGGTTACTTTATCCATTTACTTTTCAAGGCATTACATCTGTGCTGTTTGATTTAAGAAAAAAAGTTAAAACAAAGTCTAAGTGTTTCATTTCTCAAGACGCCAGAAAGACCTAACTGAGTTTGCCCCCAAGGATTGAGCTTTGCTGCTCCTTTAGAAAATTAGCTCTCACTGCAGGAAGTGATCTGTGAGCAGTTTGAGAGAAGACTAACCTTAAAGTCAAACCCTGTATGAAATGAAAGTTTGCCCAAAGTCCAGGTCTGTATTGGGAAAATTAAAAACGCCAGCCTGGCTGGTTAATTCTTATGTTCTAACTGTCTTTAGAACAAGGTGCATGTTGCTCAAATGATCCAATTATAAAAGTCAGGTAGGTTTATGAAATGACATTTTTATACAAAACAAAAAAATCAAAAAAAGAAAACTCTAACCACTAAATTTTCAGCCCTTAAAAATTACCAAATAATTAATTCATTCTGCAAGTATTTATTGAGCACCTACTATGTGACAGGCTCTGTGCTAAGTGCTGGGCATATAATAGTGAACAAGACCCACAGGTTGTGTCCTGCCATGGACTATCTTGCCACACTTCTGACTCCCAATCCGTGTGTGAGCTTTATCCCTCCTGAACCTAGGTAAGAAGAATGAGGTGGTGGATGGAATAAATGCCAGGAGTGTCTGTAGCGTGCATTGCTTGTTTAAAACAAACAGTGTTTTTAACTCTGTTCTTTTGTCAAAATAGCTGCCACAAATTAGTTATGTCATTAGGAATCAGCCTTGGTCAGGAAGAGCTTAGAAGTCTTTGAGAGATTCTTTAATTCAGCCAGAAGTACCTCTGGCTCTCTGCTCGAGGCCTAGATCCCAGTCCTGGCTCTACCATCAACTTCCTGTGTGATGTAAGGCAAATCAGTTAAGCCATATGTACCCATTTCTTCCAAGGCAAGGTAAGAATCATCCTCCCTGCTATTTCTATACCATAAGATGATTCTGATGATAAGATTTATATTAATAAATAATAATAATAATAGTGAACTTTTGGGCACACTTAATGTGTGCCAGATATATGCTAAGCCCTTTTGTACAGTCTTATTTAATGCTTTCAACTCTATGAGACTATTGCTGCTATTTTCAACTAGTTTACAGATGGATAACCCAGGCCTAGCCAGAGAGGATAGGTAAGTTGCTCACAATCACTTACTAAGTGAGAGATGGGATTCAAGCTCAGATCTGTCTGACTCCAGAGTCTGACCTAGATGTGAATGTCTACATATGATTGAGCTATTTAATACATTAGATTGGAGCTACATATTAACACCTTAGTATAAACTAATTTGTTATACCCTGAGCTCTGGAACCTGAAGGAAAAAAATGAGTTAACCATACTTTATTTGGCGTTCTAGACCTATTCCTCAGCCTTCAACTTACTCTAAACTATCATTGGAAAAGATCTGATCACAAAATTCACACGAAGACACTATTGCTTGATAAATAATTTTCTGTGTTATCCTTCTAAGGGTCATTAAATGGTAACAGGAGATATGAGCCACAGGAATTGTGAAGAAGGAACTTTTTAGAATCCAGAATCTCTTTTAATACTTCATATATTACAATCATAGGCAATTGCTTACTCGGCCTATACATAGAACCAACATAGCAAAACTTTACTATCATTATCTGTATAAGCTGAGACAAAGACTACAGATCAGAATCTAGGAGTACAGTTAGAGGTCTGCTATTCCAGAGCCATGCCAAATCTGTTTATATAGGAAATATTTCTTGAGCATCTACTATGTGTGAGGCAATTTTACAAGCAGTGTTTCATTTGATGCCCATAGCTACCCTGTGAGATAGGTATTATTATGCCCAATTTTGCAGATGTATTCACTAACAATTAGAAAGGTTAGCTAATTTGTCCAAGGTAATATAACTAATAAATGTACAAAGTAAAATCATGAACTCTCTGGCATATATTGTTGGTTTCCTAGCCAACAGTCATTTCTTACTCTCTCTCTCCTAACAGATCCCCAATATTGTTCTGACAGCAATATGTTCAGACTTAGGGGGTAAATCATAAATCATTTAAGCCAGCAACGGCAATCCTGTACCCCTTTGCCAGTGACTAAAAATTGGGGCTTCTGAAAAAGCCATGGAAGGAGGAAGCTCTTTGGTGCCACTGATGCCCACCTGCATCCTTCGTTATACACTGTAATGTAACCATATGATACTTGGAGCTACAGCTGCCATTTTCAGACCATGAGGAAAGACATCACTGACTCACTGAGGAAGGCAGAGTGGAAGGATCAAAGCAGACTGGCTCCTTGATGACATTGTTAAGATGTCAGATCAACTCTGGGGCCATTTCCTTCTTGACTGCCCTGTGGTTCAGCTGCTATTAATTAGGTATTCTATTATTTGCAGCCAGAAGCATTTTTAATTACTATAAAATAGAGCATATGAAAAGAGTCAAACGAATGGTGTACCAATAAAGTGCTATTTGAGAGCAAGAAGAGGTCCCATAGATTGAGTTTATCATGGAGACAGACACATAATAGGATGACTTGGAGCTGGGTCTTGAAGGATGGTGTATATTATTTTTTTTTTTTTGAGGAAGATTAGCCCTGAGCTAACATCTGCTGCCAATCCTCCTCTTTTTGCTGAGGAAGACTGGCCCTGAGCTAATATCCGTGCCCATCTTCCTCTACTTTATATGTGGGACGCCTACCACAGCATGGCTTTTGCCAAGCGGTGCCATGTCTGCACCCAGGATCCGAACCAGTGAACCCCGGGCCGCCAAAGCAGAACGTGTGAACTTAACCGCTGTGCCACCGGGCCAGCCCAATGGTGGATATTATTAAAGATAGGAAGAAAAAAAGTATTTCAAGCCAGGACCACATTTGTCTTATTCACTGCTGTAACGCCAATTCCTAGCACAGTTCACAGCACATGGCAGGTGCTCAACATGTTTGTGAAATGACAATAAATGAACAAAGACACAGGGGCAAGAAAGCATGGAGCATTTTAGACAGATAAGGGACAAGGAAAAGAGTACATGGGATGGGAGTGGTGGGAGCTAATGTAGGTCACAGGAAGAGGAGGGAGGGTTGAGGCTGCGTCTTGAGTGATTTGCCTCTTCCCTTCACCATTCCTTACCTCGCCGATCCTACAATCATAACAAAATCAAACACGTGATTTGACATGATGACCTACAGTATATCAAGTGTACACTTGAGTGACAAAACAAATTAAAAGTCATGGGTCAGAAGCATTGCCGGATGATCTGAGAAACCCAAATATCACAGACAACATTAAAATAAAGAATTCAGCTCCTGGAAAACACCTAACTCTGCAGCTCAGCTTAGATACTAAGCCCCAAGTCCTCACCCCAACATTTCCTGGAGACAAGAAATATGCTAGCTTTGAGAAAGGCTTTCTTTCTGCTACATGATTATTTCTCTTCTGATAGAAATTTCTTGGAAAATGAGCTCCGACACCCTTAACAGTCTTCATTTGCAGTTGCCATATTAGGTGCTCTGGTCTAAGAGACAAAATAATTTATCAGGAGCTATTACTTGCATAAAAATTAGAATTAGCGTATAAAGGATATTTTCTTCCCCAATGCAGTTGAGAGCTAATTGTATAATGTAAAATGACATATAAATGCAGTGTGATAAACATCATCTGGAATGAGCTATGCAAACTGCAGAAAAAGAAAAGTTAAGATTGAATCGGAATGCCTTGAGACAGATCTTATCCTCTGCAAGTAAATTTTGTCCCTCACCATTTTTTAACCCCTGACTCTACTCCCTGCTCCACACCGTCCTATCCTCTCCCTAGAATCCTGGCTCAGGAAAGAGTCTGAAACTTGCCCATGGTGAGGAATCAATGACTGATAACAATAACAGTACCATGTATTGGGTGATTTTCATGTGCCAAGTACTGTTTTGAGTGCTTTACATATATTATCTTATTTAAAGTAACCCTATGAGATAGGTGTAATCATAATCCCACATTTTACAGTTGAAGAAAGAGAGGCTGAGAGAGGCAAAGCAATTTGAACGCAGGCATTGCAGCTGGAGCACCTATTAGCTTACCTACCATCCTATGTTACTCCTTTCCTACATTTGTTTTGCTTTTTGTTAATGTTCGAGATGAAATCTTAGAATAAAGAAACAAAATCCCTTCGGTTGAATATCAAGTATCAGGTGTGAGGGAGGGTATAATTGGCTTGGTATTTTAGCACCTTTCAGTCCATTTTGAGTATGCATTAACTCAAAATCCCCAGACTGAGGTGACAATTTCAGTTTCTGTTGAGTTATTTTTTCAAAAAGATCATTTGGCTCTTGAAATCAACCACAGTAATTTGATTGGTGTTGCTGTGATCCACCTTCTCATACAACCTATCAAATTGCTTGTGTGTTGATTGGGTTTGAGTTCATGCTGATTTAACAAGAGAGTTTGCAGCCTAAGGTCATTTTTATGCCCTAGCCTCATACTTTTAGGTTTATTTTTATTCTTCTTGAGTTTCTTTTCCTAACAACTTGATTCCTTGACTGTGTTTCCCAGTGTTTGTCTAACATGCAGACAGTATAACCCAGACAGAAATAGGTCTCACTCCGGCACCACTGCACAAGGAGTACTTTTAGCTTGTCTGCCCACTTTGTGGAAAAGAATCCTCATTACAATTCTCAAAGGAGAACACCAGTTCAAATACATCAATAATAACAGAAAAACTTCTTAAATCATGACCTACAGCTTGAAAAGCCTACCCTATGTAATGAACTTTGTGTATAATTTATTAAACAGTTAACCGTAGCATGAATATGTTTACATGCTACGCAAATATTCCAAGCATCACTAAGAGGAATTTGGGTATTGACTTCCTTCCAGACCTTTCTTAGGAATTCATGAAACCCTTAGCCAAAATGCTCTGTCCTACTTCTAGTCCAAGTCATCTTCTTCTTTGCTAATCTTGTCTTCATTCATGATCTGTGCCCTCATTTCCTTATACCAAAACAAATATGCAAATTTCAAATGATCTCAATCTCTCTGTACGCAATTATTCAAAATTCAAACTTGTAAAGCCCTAGTTTCCAAACTTGGCTGATCTTCAAATCTATTCAATCAGAATCTCTGGGTAGTGAAGCCTAAACATGTTTTTTAAAGCAACCTAGCAGATTCAGCCAGGTTTGGGAACCATTGAATTAAGTACAGTTTTCATCAAATGGATTTCTATTGCTCTTGCTTTCTATTTACTACTGCAAAGATTTTTATAAATGTTCCAAAAACTAAAAATGGCAAGGTTTTTCCAGCATGTGCTCTGTTAAATATGTTATATCCCAAACTGAATCTACTACAGCTGCCTGGAAACACTTCCTTCTCTCTGTGCCGTGGTGGGGTAAGATCTCTGTAGGGCAGTATTTCCCAAACCATAGTCCACACAACACTAATGTCCTCCAGCATGTTAATAAATATGCCTCACTAACAACCAAAAGGGTTCTGTGGTCAAACGAGCTTGGGTAATGTTGGGCTAAAGAAAAGCAAACAAGTTCCCTTTTATTTATTTATTTATTTATTTATTTTGAGGAAGATCAGCGCTGAGCTAACATCTGCCAAGCCTCCTCTTTTTGCTGAGGAAGACTGGCCCTGAGCTAACATTCGTGCCCATCTTCCTCTACTTTATATGTGGGATGCCTACCACAGCATAGCTTGATGAGCGGTGCCATGTCTGTACCCGGGATCCGAACCAGCGGACCCCAGGCCGCCAAAGCAGAACGTGTGCATTAACTGCTGCACCACTGGGCCGGCCCCACAAGTTCCCTTATTGGAGTGATTCTCAACACTAATAATAGGCTTATATTCAAGACAAATGCCCAAAAGAAGATTCAGTGTACAATATTTCCTAAATTAATTTTTATTGTGTTAAAAAACATAAAATTTACCATCTTAACCATTTTAAGTGTACAGTACATTAATGTTAACTAGATGCAAATTGTTGTGCAACAGATCTCTAGATCTTTTTCATCTTGGAAAACTAAAGCTCTATATCCATTGAACAATTCTTTTTTTCCACCTCCCCTCAGCCACTTGCAACTACTATTCTATTTTCTGTTTTTAAGTGTTTGACAACTTTAGATACCTCATATAAGTGCAATCATATAATATTTGTCCTTTTGTGCCTGGCTTATATCATTTAGCATGATATCCTCAAAGTTCATCCATGTTGTAGCATACGACATGATTTTCTTCTTTTTTAAAGGTTGAAAAATTATTCCAGTGTATGCATGTACCACATATTCTTTATCCATTAATCCACTGATGGACATTTAGGTTCTTTTGATACCTTAACTATTGTGAATATTACTGCTATGAACATAGGAGTGCAGGTACCTCTTTGAGATCCTGATTTCAATTCCTTTGGATAAATACCCAGTAGCGGGATTGCTGGATAATATGGTAGTCCTATTTTTAATTCTTTTAAGCAAGCTCCATACTGTTTTCCATAGCGGTTGCACCATTTTACATTCCTTTCCCAAATTAATTTTGAACGTGGAAATGTTTTCTTTTGGCACATTTATTAACTTCTCATGGAAAACGAGAATACCAAACGATATAGTGTGGGAGACACTATTATAGGATGCCCTGGATTTTGACAAGGAAAAGAACAACTTCTAGGCTGAGTGCTACCTCAGATAGTATTCTTCCATTATGCTAGATATATTATCTGTTTTGCTATCAGACTTCCTGCCCTTGGGAAGCTCATAATCATTTAGGGGTGAGAGAACTCATTCACATTTAACAATTAGAACAATAAAAGTATGTACTCAAGGCTTAAATTTAAGAGATAAATACATTCTTTTTAATAATGAAATAGTACAGAAAAGTTTTATATTTAGGAGATGTTAGCAATACTGACCTCATTTAAAGTCTCTGAATTTGCTTTGGCTTGTAGGCAACACAAGGACTGGTGGTCTACATCGACTGAATACCCATTATCCATGGGCCTGAAATTAAGAGGATATGAAGAGAAGCGAAAGATGTCATGACACAAATTATACTCTAATGATCTGACCGCCTATGAAATTAATCTCCACTTAAGCATCTCTTCCTGCTTAGTATGAGCCTATGTTGATCATTGTCTGGCAGATTTTCTGATAGTGTCAGACAGACAATACAATGCAAACCAGTTTCAAAGTGCAATTGCAAATCTTGCAAAACATTCAGGATTGCACGCAGTTGCTGAAAGAGACACTGAAGAACTACTCTGATTGTATGCAACACCATTGACAGTTGAAGATCTGGTAGAGTAAGACCAGTTAACAAACGGAGAAAAGAAAACTAACAAGAATGATACCAAGGTAGTAGACACATCAAAAGAAAATGACTTAAATATCAAAGGTTTAGGAGAAGTCCTTGGAAAATTAATAAAGTCCTTGACAATTTTAGCCTTTTAAGCATTTGATCCTAAAAATACTGCAAAACTACAAGTTTGCCCAAGTTCCGGTACATTTTGGTGAAAATAAACTTTATCTTAACATTTTTGGTTTCCATTTTACGAAAACTGGAATATTGGTGCTATCAAGGTTTGACTCGTACAGACAACATCACTAGTCAAACAAAACAGTCCTTTATTCTGCTTGGAAAATTGGCCAAACACATTGCATCTTCTCAGCTATTCTGGGAAAGAATGGTTGCACTTGGAAGGTTTTTTATTTACTTCAGTTTGCAAATATTCTAGACATTTACAGGTGCCAAATATCTGAGCTCTAAATAAACATGGTAGCATTCTATTTCATTTATCTCCGTTTCCAGATGCAGTACCTGGCATAGTACTGAGCATTGAGTCAGTGCTCCAAAAAAATTAAATTAATTTGAACCCCTTCCCTGAAGATTTACAATCAAGAAGGTTTAGCCACTTTGATTTTCCAAGCTTTAAGAACAGGTCCCTAAGCACTTACAGCTGGACACTTGTTCAGCAAGGAACAGCTAGGCTCCCACTCAAGATGCAGCCATTATGAGGACTTTGTGCACGCTGCAACCTATAAGGATGCAATCAGTGATTCCTGGACAATACGACAGTTTTTGAGTATGTAGATGGCGATCCTCTTTAGTTTCCTTAGATAGATTCATCAAGGAACAAAGTGTGTAATTTGTTAATTAAGATTAAAATTATGTAGACGTGATCTGAACTGGAAAAAGCCAGAGGGTTATAACTTCTTTTCTATCTTTTCAGAGCAGCCATGTTTTTGCAAATACATGGTATTTAGATGTACAAATACTAAAGTAAGTTATTTAGCATCATTCACAAAGTAGAACAAATGTATTAATGTGTTTTTAAAAATGTGTTTATATTTATTTTAATATTCCTGATTAAATGTCTGAAAGGACTTTTTTATGAGCAAGCTTAGCACAGAGATTCATTATTACCATATTTACTTAAAAATTTCCCACTTAGGCGCTGGCCCTGTGGCCGAGTGGTTAAGTTCATGCGCTCTGCTGCAGGTGGCCCAGTGTTTCGTTGGTTCGAATCCTAGGCACGGACATGGCACTGCTCATCAAACCACGCTGAGGCAGTGTCCCACATGCCACAACTAGAAGGACCCACAACGAAGAATATACAACTATGTACTGGGGGGCTTTGAGGAGAAAAAGGAAAAAAATAAAATCTTAAAAAATTAGGGCTTTCTTTCTAGAAAAAAAAAAATCTCCCGCTTAGAGGAGGCATTTTGATTGTGATAGAGGAGACTATAAAGGTGAATTCTGAAACCACCACTACTCCTCCATGGATATATGGTATAATTTCCTCCATGGATAAGTTTTTAGAGGTATCTAAAGAGGCCTAAACAATGATTAAGTTATCTTCCTTTTACGTTCAGCAGAGTTGTTTATACCTTCTAAACTGCTCTGACCAAGCCTTCAGAGGGGTCACCGCTAGTAAACATGGTGCCTACCCAGTAGGGAGATCAGACGAAAAAATTCATATATTTTTCCTCATCACTGGGAAAGAGAAATTATAAGGAAAGAGAATTTTATGAGAAAAGGCAATAAGAATCAAAATTGCATCTGCCTTTAATAAACAATTGATGACTCCCTTCATTAAATGTATGGAATCTTCAGAGACGAAGTCTATGCCAGAAATTCCTATTAAATATAGCATCTCGCAAATGTTCTCATTCTTCAAGAAAAAACAGGCAAAACAATTCTTCAAGCAAAAACAAAGTTGCACCATCCCTACCCACTCCATGTACTTCTGCATCCCCTTCAATCCATCTGTATATCCACTCATGCAGCCAACAACATTTATTGAGGAGCTTACTATTTACCTACCATTTTAAACTGGGATTTTGAGATGGTTTAAAGGTAATCAGTGTACAGGAAATTTCAGGTTCTCTAAGATATTCAAAATCCTTGTGATATCCAGAAAGATTTTACATGTATATCTTTCACAGGAGTTCCTTAATGCTTGATAGTTTAGTTCACATTTCAGTTATTCAGCAGATATCCAAAGTAAATGCTAATTTGAAAAAAAAAAAAGCCTAGACTCTTACTTCTTTTTGCTGTAAAAATATAATCCTAAAAGGAATATATGCTCAGTGTGCCACATGTTGAAGAAAAAGAACATTCATCAAGCTCATTTCTTGCAGAGCAAATCCTCCCACATCCTTCAGTCCAGCCGCAACATCTGGATAATTGGCTCCAGCCTGGCAGGAGCTCCCCCACCAAGATTTCTGGATAATTCTTGATCATTAGGCATACAAACTCTCCTCACTGCTCACCTTGAATGATGTTTCTCCCTTCTGTCTTGTCTACTGTCTGCAGTTTCAGCTGCTCACCAACTATTAAAGCATCTGAAGAAATTTAGGAAAATTCTGTTTTAAATGAGCTCTCTTTAAGAAAATACACAACTCCCGAAATGATATGAAAGTTTCTTTTCCTTGTAGTGATGCAGATGATATTCTCCCACCTTCCTTGGCATTACTGTTAAAGGTTTAGTTAACTCAATTCTTCCTGTACAACTCTTTGGGCCTCCAGAACGGAGGAAAAAAAGTCCTAAATCCTTCTCATATTGATCTTATTGAAAGCAAAACCCAATGATTATCATTTTTAGATTGTCTAATCATTAGGATCAGAGTTTCCCTTCAGCCCAGAGTACTGATCTTTCTAGATTTAAGATGAAATTTAAAGTACTTTCCAACCCTCATAAAATTCTATGACCAGCTCGTACATTCTTTTTAGCTCATAAGTCTTATAATAACCAGTACTTTATGCAGTGTGTGTCACATAGTAGGTTTGCAATAGGCATTTATTCAATGAATGAATGAAAGACTAACTTTATGTTTGTAAAATGCTTCAGAATTTATCTGCTGGAAATATTACAGCCAAAACTGATATTCAGCTGATATGCACAGTTACAGTCTTAAAAATTTTCAGGACTTGCAGAGTCACCTTTGTCTGTCGGTGCTCATTGTGTTCTGGTTGTTAAATGTTTTGAATATCTCTTTTAGCAAGAATTCTGAACAAGAGAATTACATATAGAGTTTTTACTTTAAACATGTTTTCATAGAGTGTTTAGGATCCAGGCCCTTCCTTCTGAGTAGCAGTGACTGAGTTTATCTGAGTTTGGAGGTAGTCACGGATCAAGCAGAGAAATGAAACTACCAGGAAAAAAGGGCAGGCAGTGTGTGTGGGGGTGAAATTATTGTACCATGCCTGGGTTTTAAAAATGGAGATTAGGGTTCACCCTGGTTGCATAGTGGTTAAGTTCACACACACCTCTTCAGTGGCCTGAGGTTCATGGGTTTGGATCCTGGGCACGGATCTACACACTGCTGATCAAGCCATGCTGTGCCAGCATCCCACATACAAAATAGAGGAATATTGGCATAGATGTTCGCTCAGGAATAATCTTTCTCACACACACAAAAAAGGAGACTAGGGTATAAAGTTACGGTTTTCCAGGGGTGAAAGTGTCAGAGACACAGGAAGCCAGAGTTAGATTGCTATTTATAGGTCAAGAACAAGGGAGGTCAGATATCTCTTTGAAACCTTGTTTTCATTTCCTTTGGGTATAAACTCAGAAGTAGAATTGATGGATCCTATGGTATTTCTATTTTTAACTTTTTGAGGAGCTTCCATACTGTTTTCCACAGTGGTTGGACCAATTTACATTCCCACCAACAGTGCACAAGGGTTCCCTTTTCTCTACATCCTCACCAGCACTTGCTATCTCTTGTCTTTTTGATAATAGCCATTCTAACAGGTGTGAGGTGATAGCTCATCGTGGTTTTGATTTGCATTTCCCTGATGATGAGTGATGTTGAGCATCTTTTCATGTGCCTGTTGGCCATTTTGATGTCCTTTTTGGAAAAATATTTATTTGTTCTGCCTGTTTTTTAATTGGATTGTTGTATGCCTATCAACAGATGAATGGATAAAAAAGTTGAGGTAAATATACATAATGGAATATCATTCAGCCATGAGAAAGAAGGAAATCCTGCTAGTTGTGACAACACGGCTAGACCCTAGCATATTATGCTAAATGAGATAAGTCAGACAGAGAAAGACAAGTACTGTATAATATCACTTATATATGGAATCTAAAAAAGTCAAATCTGTGAAAAACAGAGTAAAATGGTGGTTAGCAGGAAATGAGGGGCAGGGGGATAAGACTGATATTGCTTAGGGGTCCAAATTTGCAGTGAGTAGTAAATAAGCCATAGAGAGCTGATGTACAGTATAATGAATACAGACAATAATATTGTATTATAATCATGTAATGTGATAAATATCACTACAACAGCAATCATATTATAATATATAAATGTATCAAAGTAACACATTGTACATCTTCAATTTACACAATGTCATATGTCAAATTTATTCAATAAAAAAAAGAACAAGGAGGACAGAAGCTACAACAAGATGGATCACAAGAAGCCCACCCTGTCCTCAGCAGAGAGTTCAGCTATGCTGACACCAAGCACCCACTCATTATCAGCCTAGATCAGGTTAACCAATTATTGCCCCATCCAACTACTCCCCACTCGGGCCTTAATAACCTCTCAAATCTAGACTGTCAGCTAAATAATACGTTTCAGCTTCTGCCCTTCAGGGGCTACTAAATTTTCCTCTTCCACGCAGCAAAGCAATGTTTTGTATAAAGTGTGTATTTTGTGGGGAAGGGATGGCACTCCCGTGCTATGTTAGTTTTGTTTCTCTGCATGCTCAGTGAAGTCAGTTGTGCCCAGATATTCCATTTTACCTTGAAACAGACTTTTAAAATGCTAGACAGACTCATGCAGTGTTCTTGACCATTTGTAGGTCCCAAACATAAGCCATTTTCATATCTCTCACCTTACTAACTTTACCTGAGATCAACATATTGTGTAAAATTGTCAAAGCACTAAAGAAACTCATTTCCACCCTTCATTCAGAAATATAAATACAAAAATCCTAATCAAAAGCTCTCAGTGCCTAAAACCCTGAGCTGCACGATCAGACTCAATGTTGCTTCATGATTTCTTAAATAACATTCTACAGAATCACCTTGTATATGGAAGACATGGTGAAACTCTTAACTGGATTCAATTCAACATTTTTAATGGCCCAGAAAAAGGTTCTAGACAGTGAAATAGCATTGCTAAATGTCTCCTAAATCAAAGGGGCAGTTACCAATTTTAATTCTGCTCAAAATATGCAGACAGAGGGTTGTGACCAACTGAGTCAACAGAACACAGGTGGTGCCTGCATCCCTCAAATCTACAGGTCATTTCAGATATACCAACCTCTGTTTTGGCTCCTGAGGATTATATTAACCCTGTGCTTGCCGACTCAAGGTTATAGAGTGCAGATTCTCAAAGAGGAAGGGCCATTGTTGGAGTTTGCCATTCAAAATTCATTTTAAAATGTCCTAGTGGCAGCCAATTTTCGACAAGGGAGCCAAGAACATACAACGGAGAAAGGAGAGTCTCTTCAATAAATGGTATTGGGAAAACTGGACAGCCACATGCAAAAGAATGAAAGTAGACCATTATCTTATACCATGCACAAAAATCAACTCAAAATGGATTAAAGACTTGAATGCAAGATCTGAAACCATCAGACTTCTAGAGGAAAGCATAGGCAGGGCACTCTTCGACATTGGTCTTAGCAGCATTTTATCAAATACCATGTCTGACCAGGCAAGGGAAACAATAGAAAAAAATAAACAAATGGGACTACATCAAACTAAAAAGCTTCTGCACAGCAAAGGAAGCCATCAACAAAACAAAAAGACAACCTAACAATTGGGAGAAAATATTTGCAAACCATATATCAGGTAAGGGGTTAATATCCAAAATATACAAAGAACTTATGCATCTCAACAACAAAAAAAACCAACAACTCAATTGAAAAATGGGCAAAACATGTGAACAGAGATTTCTCCAAAGAAGATATGCAGATGGCCAACAGGCACATGAAAGGATGTTCAACATCCTTAATTATCAGGGAAATGCAAATCAAAACTACAATGAGATATCACCTCACTCCCATCAGGATGGCTATAATTAAAAAGACAGGAAACAATAAGTGTTGGAGAGGATGTGGAGAGATGGGAACCCTCATACACGGCTGGTGGGAGTGCAAACTGGTGCAGCCACTATGGAAAACAGTATGGAGATTTCTCAGAAAATTAAGAATAGAACTACCATATGATCCAGCTATTCCACTGCTGGGTGTTTATCCAAAGAACATGAAAACAGGAATGCATAAAGATACATGCATCCCTCTGTTTATTGCAGCATTATTCACAATAGCCAAGACTAGAAAGCAACCTAGGTGCCCATCAAGGGATGAATGGATAAAGAAGATCTGGTATATATACACAATGGAATACTACTCAGCCATAAGAAATGATGAAATCCGGCCGTTTGTGACAACTTGGATAGACCTTGAGGGTATCATGCTGAGTGAAATAAGTCAGAGGGAGAAAGTTAAATATCATATGATCTCACTCATATGTAGAAGATAAAAACAACAAACAAACACATCGTAACAGAGATTGGACTGGTGGTTATCAGAAGGGAAGTGGGGAGGGATGCTGGCGAAAGGGCTGATTAGGCTCACATGTGTAGTGATGGATGGTAATTAGTCTTTCAGTGGTGAATATGATGTAATCTACACAGAAATTGAAATATATTATGACCTACACCTGAAATTTATATAATGGTATAAACCAATGTTACCACAATAAAAAAAATAAAAATAAAATATTCTAGTGGTATCATATAATCTCACATTACCTTACTTCAGGTAAGCATTTTTGCTTCAAGGTAACAAAAGACAGAAGTTATAGCATATTCAGAGAGATGACAGCAAGACACCTCTGAATACTGCAACACTTGCAGCGGTATTAAGCAGTGGCCATGAGTGTAAGATGGCGTGGTCCTAGCTTGTTAAAGACACTTTCCACAACTCTGTTTCAAAGGACTACTCTCTGATGTTATTGACCCTTCAGGAGTAAAATAATAAGAGTCCATGTGGTTGGAAGCTTCCCCATATACATGCATTGTGGCTCCTCCACAGAGAGGCTTGCACTTGTAACAGTAAGGAGGTGGTACAGAAACCTCTTAGGAAGTGACTAGGAAAGCATTCATATCCTTAGAGGTGCTGGTTATAGGAAGTGATAACAAATTTCCTAAAGTGTCCTCCAGAAAACTGGGAGGTTGCAGGAAGTCTGAGCTATAGACACCATTTATATGCATCTACTTATCATCCATCTTCTTCCACCAAGGACTTGATGTCATAAGCATTTATAAAAGAAAAAAACAAATAGTTTAAAGAAACAGGGCAAATGGAAAATAATAAAAGCCAGAGGGAAGATCAGCCACCAGAATTGTATACCTATGGTCACATGAAATTACTGAAAGTGGGCTTCAAATTTGGTTTTAAGCTATCTACTGGCTGAAGTGAAGAAGGAAACTTGATCAGTTATAAAACTTAACTATCAGAAAACTTAACAGAAAATAACTATCTGAACAAAGCTTTAGCATTTATGTGCTTGAAAGTTAAAATTGTGTCATTACATTGATAAAATGTGGTAGTATCTGAGACTCAGGAACTCAAACCCAAAGTGCTACAATAATAGCGTCCATCCTAAATGTACTGAATGTAAAGGACAAAGATGTTGAAAAGTAATTTAAAATACATGAAAAATGAGCTTGAGAGTTGATGAATGAATTCTCAAAAATCAAAATATCTTGCTTCACAAAAACAGAAAGCAAAAAATCTTGAAACACTCAGCAACCAAAGTACAGATTTTAAACCACACACTGAAGTTTTTAAAGAATTATTTTGCTGCCAAAGAGTGGAGTGTAAGAGAAAAATCAGGAAGAACTGCAAGGGAAAAAAAATCAGCTTTTGTGATAAACTGGCCCATACAAAAGCTATAGGCTATCCCAGAACTGAAGGAAGCACCAAGTATTCAATTTCATCCAGACCTAAAATGGCAGGACTCACAAAAATTGCTGCACTGAAGCAAAAAGAAAGAGATCCTGAGGATGAAGTCTAGATGTTAAAAGCCCTTCAACTCTCTGTTACACTTCCTGAAAATCCCCCAGTGCCATAAAGAAAAGAAAGTAATATTTCTTATGTGGCTACTATAGCTGCAAAAATAGAAACACCTAGAAATTCTAAGCAACCTCTTCTAACAGAAATATCCTCATATTAGCATAGTCCTCCTCCTACCCACACACACTCTTGCTGATTATAAAGTAGTGTTGTTGGGGTTGGATGGACATTGTGTACTTTAGAAGCCTAGTGTAATTTATTTGTATGCTGGAGGAGAGGAGAACTACACTATTGTGCAGTTGTTAGCTGTAGCAGAGTTCCAGTGCTGAAACCAGCTCAGTTTCTTTCTATTACAAGAATCTCAAAACGCTAAGGAAAATGGACCAAATAAAGTTGGAATTTTTGGCTCAAGTTCAATCCAGTTGCTCCCATGCAGATATATAGTGAAACTTTCTTTTCTGGAAAAAAATAATAAGGCAAAAAAATTAAAAGGCAGAAACAAAAAACAACTTACCAAAAACCTGTTTAACAAAGTTAAACTTGATTAAATTCAAAGCCTGGAATCCACAGGGCTACAAACGTGATAGTGACATTTGCAAGGTATGTGCCTATAAAACAGTAATTTATATATTAGAGTTATTGTCATGAAAGCACTGAACCATCTCTTCTCCTAGATTTAAAATATTATGTCCTGAGTGTTGAGAGAGTAAATGAAATAAAATTAACTCCACTCTGCCAAAGTGACTATTGATAACAATGAACATTCTTAGAACTCGACATGATTTTACACCGTTTTTTTACAGTGCTACTTGGTTCTTAAAAGACTTATCTATATCTCCTCCAGCTTTAGTATTAATGATTTAAATCAAATTATTACAAGTATAAAAAATATTCTTAGGAAATAATTTTGGAACCCAAGGAACACATGAAGCCCTCAGGCAGAGGCTAAGGCCAAATGGCCTGCTCCTCCACCCCATAGATCAGAAATAGAGCGCTCTGTACAGTTGTTCCCAATCTTTCCTGTTCAAATCACTGGCCCCTCATCCTCTCCAACACTAAGGATACTGAGACCACCTGAAGTGAGAACTCTCTCTCCTCTTTTCTAGCTCCAAATCTCATGTTTGCCACACCTTCCTTTTCTAAGTCACAATATTTTTATATTGCCACCAATCCTTTTTTCCTCCTTCTCAGAGGATGAGGTGCTCCCCTTGTACTCCTTCCCATCATATTTCTCCATCCATCCTTGTTCCAACATTCACTCTTTCTCTTGGGGCATCTTCAATCTCTCTCTCTTTACTGCTGTCTTTTCTCTACATGAAAACATGCCCAGTGCTCTCATCACTTCCACAATTTTTTAAAATGCCTTTTATTTACCCTGTGATTTCTTACAGTTACCTTTGTAATCCTCCCACTTATGTTATAACCAATAAGCGTAAATAGTGATAAAACTCAATCCTTGCTATCAAAAAACAATCTAACAAAAATGAATATAGAGTTCTCAACCTAATCATCCTTGATTTCTCTACAGAAGTATTTGAAACTGTTGACTACCCCTTCTAAGAGAAGTTTCTCCCTTGCATTTTGTGGTGGTATTCTAGTTGTACTTCTCCAACCCCTCCTCTATCAGCTTGGCTAGCTCCTTTTCTAACTCCATAAATGTGGATTTTCTCCAAGGTTCAAGCCTGAGGTCCGTTTCTCTTTCTACACTCTTTCCTAAGGTATTCTCTTTCCTCTTTTAGCTTCAGCTCTCACTTCTGTACACTTTTCTCCTTAGTCTCTTTCTCTACAATTCAATTACTGTCCTAAGACACCATTGTCAGTGGTCCCTCCTTGTGTGTGGTTTCACTTTCCACGGTTTCAGATACCTGCAGTCCACCATGGTCCAAAAATGTTAAATTGAAATTCCCATAAATAAACAATTTATAAGTTTTAAATTGCATGATCTTCTGAGTAGTGTGAGGAAATTTCGTGCTGTCCCCCTCCATCCCGCCTGGACATGTATCATCCCTTTGTCCAGCGTATCTACTATACATATACATACTACCCGTCCATTAGTCACTTAGTAGCCGTCTGTGTTATCAGATCAACTGTGGTGATATTGCAGTGCTTGTGTTCAAGTAACCCTTATTTTACTTACTAATGGCCCCAAAGTGCAAGAGTAGTGACACTGGCAATTCAGATATGCCAGAGAGAAGCCGTAAAGTGCTTCCTTTAAGTGAAAGGTGAAAGTTCTCAACTTAATAAGGAAAGAAAAAAAATCATATGGTGAGATTGCTAAGATCTACAGTAACTTTTATTACAATATATTGCTATAATTGTTCTATTTTATTATTAGTTATTGTTGTTAATCTCTTACTGTGCCTAATTTATAAATTAAACTTTATCATAGGCATGTATGGATAGGAAAAAACATAGTATACATAGGGATTGGTACTATCCATGGTTTTAGGTATCCACTGGGGGTCTTGAAAAATATCCCCCACAGATAAGGGGATGGAGGGGCTACTGTATGTTTTAAAAAAATTGCTGTATAACACTACAGCATATTTTACAAGCACATTAAACCCAATCTGCCAAAAACAGACCCACCATTTTTCTTAACAAACCAGAAGCTCTTCTTCCAGACTTCCAGCTATCTGCTAATAAAAATCTTTAAAAATAATAGTAATGGAAAAAATAATAATAGAAAACATTTATTGAGCACTTTCTATGGGCCAACCACTATTATAAAATGATTTACATTTAACATCATACACATCTCATAATCTACAGAATACACACCATTATTATCATTATTTTACAGAAAAGGAAACTGAGACTCTGAAGATTAAATAACTTGCACAAAGTTAATAGCAAGTAAATGAGGGAGGCTGACTTCAAACCCAAACACACTAGGCTAAACTATTAAGGACAAGTAATCCTAACAGTAGGAATTTGGATTTAAAAAAAATTAATGCTCTGTAATGATTCATTTTCAAACAGTCCATTTTGCTTAATGCCAAGTACATCATGACCCAGCAGCTGGAGTTATATGAAGTTGACTGGAGAAAGGAAGGTTATGATATTGTTTTATTTCTTTAATGGGTACGAATGAGACATTAAAAATCTCCTTTATTGTACAATATAATTGCCTCTGAGTTCATCCATTCATTCATCTGTTTACTACACCTTTGTTAAGTAGCTCCTATGAGCCCAAATTGAACTAGAATTTGAGGTCAATCTGCAATTTGCCATAAAAACATGAAGAAGCAAACAATTGAGGGGGTGGGAGACTCTTTTATAAACAGGGTGCTTTTGCATTTTCATGACCAATAAATACTTTTGCATGGTAACTCAGTGACTCTGCTTGTACCCTTTGATCATAAGAGCATTAAAGACTGCCTTTTTATGTCAATACAAGTAGTCACATATGAACCTAAGAAGAAATGTCTTCACATTAGTCCTTTTCATATGGGGAGGAGAAGAAATACATTGAGATTTATCCAATCTATGTATATCCCACACCTATTCAGTACTCACAAAAACCCCAAGGGAATGGATCAAGAAGAGCAAACATATCTTGACTCAACTAAGGTGTACAATGATGGTAATAATTTATGTGTACATTGACACTGCAAACTTCAAAGTATGCTCACAGAGACATCATTTAATTTTACATAAAAGGAAACACAACGTTTGCCTTCAGCAAAATAATAAATTATACTAAGTCTTTTAGGAATCTGTCCAGGCCCCCCAAGTTTTACCCTCACGCCCTTCTGCCAAGTTCTTCTCATTCTACATATCCTCTGGATTTTTTGGGGGGGTCACTATGGTCAATCACCTAACTCAGAAGAATAGGTCTTTAAAGAGAGAACATACTTCAGTAATTAATTCATTTAACAAACATTTATCGAACTCCTACTATGTGCCAGGCACTATGCTAGATGTTGGGAATAAAATCGTTCGCAGAAAATATAGTGCCATCCTCAACTGGAGTTGCTCCACCAGCAACACAGAACACTACAAATTGGACAAGAGAGAAGTGTCCTGACTCCTTTATCTGTTCTTGTATCAGATTTGTCCCTTCGAACTCTGGTTTTAGTTTGCTCTTGCTCAGACTCAGAGACAGTTTTTTGACTTGGGTTATCAGAGCTTGGTTCATCAGCAACTCTACTTTCACACTACATCCAGTCTTTGCCACCCTGTGTCCTGTCTATAATACTCATAGAATCTGTCATTCTGGGGTTTGCTATGTCTACCTCAGCAGTAAGAGCTTAACCAGTCTGCAGTCCCATTATGGAAACTAAGTTAAGATCCCTGCCTCCTTTCTTTAAATTCTTGCTCTTACATCTCTCTTTTATTCCATTGTCTTCTCATTCACATTGGTCTCATTTTCTCCTTCCATGCCTCTCGCTTCACCCTCTTTGTCCTTTGGCCTGCACCCTTTAAACCTCTGGTAATATACACTGGAAATCTCCCAAATCACTCTATAATAAGGCCTGAAAATCTGTAACGCATTTATTAATGGATTGTGCATATTTTCCAGACATCCTACATCCCAACGCTGACATAGCTATCATGGAGTCCAGCTTACTCAACCAAAGAAACTTCCTTCAGTGAAGTCATAAGAGTCTCTCAAAACCAACTGATCACCTCTGGAATGTGTGAATCTTCTTTAGTAGTCAACCTTCTTAAAAACATCATCATATGAGTCATTTGCTCTTCATGATCACCATTTTTTTAGCAAATGTCCAAGCTTGCTGCTTAGTAGAGGTAAGGTTTTGGATTCTGGTCTTTCCAAGAGGTTTGGAAAACCTACCAAATACCATGACATAAGAATATGCCCATATTCCCTCTGTGGAAGGTTACACCTTAGTTCTCAAACATCCCCTGGAAACAATGTTATGTAGGAGAACAAACACTGGATTGGATGTCAGAAGATCTGGGTTCTCTTTGCGATGTCGTTGGTTTGTTCAGAGACTTTGGACAAGTCCTTTGTGGTAGACTTCTGGTTACTCACGCACAGAATGTAGAGGCCATTCTAGGTTAAACTATGGTTGTTTCCACCTCATCATGTCCACAAATCTGTTTCTGTAGCCTCTGTAACCAATAAGATAGATTTCTGTAGCCATTTTATTCTATTTGAAAAGCCACATAATGTTTATGGTTTCCTAGACAGTTGCAGCTGTGCTGGGGAGAGCTACATGAAAACAAACAAATAGGAGCCAGGTCCACGTCCTAATGGTTAAGTTAGGCATGCTCCACTTCAGTGGCCCAGGTTCGGTTCCCAGGCGTGGACCTGCACCACTTGTCAGCAGCTGTGCTGTGGTGGTCACCCACATACAAAATAGAAGAAGACTGGCAACAGATGTTAGCTAAGGGTGAATCCTCCTCAGGAAAAAAACCCACAAATAAACAAAACAATCAGGATAAAACACTGGCTGCATGTGCTTTTGTTTTACATTCAGATGCAACCAAATTCTAGAATAGCAGAGTTCACAGTGGTCAGTATCATGGAAACCACCTCTTGGTGGTTACAAGAATTATGGGTAAACTGAAAGCACTGTTGCTGGTTGAGGAGCTAGAAGTGGAGAGGCCTCTGTGCAGACGAGTTTCTTCTTTTAATTGAACCACTCCAGTAGCAGGAACCAAACTGCAACTCCCTTAGACATTTAAATGGCATTCATATTTTAGTGCTTGAACATCAGCTCTGTGAACACCTAAAATGGGGCTAAGTGAAAATTGGATAACATTTGGCTGACATTGTCATTGGTGTTTCTCTAATGTCAAAGATGGATTTGCATAATTATGCTGAAAGCTAGGAAAGTGCATACAGCAGGAGGTTTCCTGGCTGGTGTTAGGTTTTAGTCATGCTCCAGCTGTGACTCTCAAGACGAAGAAAATCTTTCAGAAATGAACAGACAGAGTGCACACTTTCTAAGACAGCATAGTAACAGCTTAACGATAATTTAACTTGCATACTGATTTCCAAGGAATAATTAAGATAGGCCTGATAAGCAACTGATTGACTGAACAACCTTTTGCTTGATATCAAAAGGGCTTCAGAGAAGAGAGAGTCCAAGTGATGTTACCTCATAAACCTCTTCTTGATTAAAATTCTTTTAAGCTGGCCAGATGCCTGATAGAAGCAAACTTCTAAAGACCGCCACTGTAACAGGTGTGTGTAATTGTGCAACTCTGACTTCCCAAGGTCACTGCAGTCATAAAATGTCTCTTTTGAGTGTGTCTACAAGGGGAAAATGCTGAAGTAGGTGAGGCCTCTTTAGTCTCCGACTTTTACCCCTTCATGGGGCACTTGATAATCTCAGGTTCTTTCCCCAAATGCCTTTTCACGATCCAACCCTGCTCTCACAAAAGGATTTGAAGCCTCTCAGCCTAGAGGATCACTTCTCTTAGTCTGTCAAGAGATCATCTTATTTTTTTTTACTTTCAGTTGTAAATAACAGATCTGTTTTCTATGATTTTAAATAACACACAAGTACTTGCACTGCATTAAGAAGAAAAATTATCAGAAGAGTAAAATTCTTAAGGTCGTGAAATGAAGCTCCAACTAAAAGGGAACATTCAGATTGAAGTCAACTGGTGGACAGACACATTTCTGGGGGCAGCCAGCTCATGTGGCACTTGAGAAATCATAGTATTTGGATCAGCAGTAACATAAGCTTTCCAAAGGAATATTTTCATGCAAATCTAACAATATATTGTACAGTGAGATTTTATGGCTTACAAAGCCTTATATGCTTTGCATATAATATATGTTTTTCATTCTCCCATTGATTAAAAGGATTTCTATACCACATCTGGGTTTCACTACGCAATTGATACATATCTAGGATTATTTCATGGGGGAAAGCAAAATAACAAGTAACCTTTTTCCATTCCCTCACACTACTTATTAGGTTCAAAACATGATTGCTTGTCTGTTTGGTATTCCAGCTTATATGGCACTATCACACAGAATCTGCACATGTAGTTCGCTCTGACCATGTTATCCTATCCTGTATAGGAAGAACTTTTACCAGACTTCAAACGCCACAGAGCATACCTTCTAGCTTATTTCTAGTTTGAACCAGAGGTTGCAGCTTGTGCAATTTGCTAAATGGCAATTTTCTCTGGAACAACCCCATAAACACAGAGTAGGTAGATAGATTGATTAAGAATTTCTGATTTTTTTAAAGGGCAAGGGGGCAAATGTCTAGCTTCTCTATTGCAAAAAGGTAGCAGCAGAAACAAAAGCCACATCCAGTTTTTAACAGATTATTATTATTAAAACATTGCACTTGTATAGCATTTTACGATTTAGAAAGCCCTTTTACAACATTATCTCACTTGATACTCACACCAATACTGTGGATATGTGTGCATTAATATAGGCATTTGACAGACGAAGAAATTCAGGCACAAAAAGGTTAAGTGACTTACTCAAGGTTGTATCATGAATCGGTATGCATAAGAATCAGTTGCCTTTTGTGCTAGATAAATGAGGAATAGAGGTATTTGAAGAACTCACAATTCTGTCCCCTATGAGTCCCGATTGAGAGGAAAATCTCAGAGCAATGTGTGGCATGCTCATCTTTATTTCAATTAGTGTTTTCAGTATGTTAAATGCTGTGCAGAAGCAGAAGACATGCGGGTTGCCCAGTGAAATTGGCATGACGCAGATTTGATAGCTAATGTTCAATAATGAGCTAATGCTCAACATCATGTGTCAAATAATCAATGTGCAGTGTGTCCTAAGCACCACAAAACATCCTGATTAAGGTGTGAATTTGTTTGGATTTCATGATTGTTTATTTCCTGATGAACTGAGTAAATTAAAATCTACTCAAGCAAGTCAGGGAGTAATTTTCTTACGACATGATATTTATTAACCATCAGTCAGCCCACCTAAGAAATATCGAACATTAGCCTGAGTGAGAGACACATCTCGAAACTGAGATATTCTGAGAAATCTATTGGGATTAATTTCCAAGACCTAAAATAGCCATATTCTCCAATCTCTTTGGACTCTAACAACAAATACAAAATATGAGAACATGGGAGTACCTTCTGCTTCCCTCCCTGCTGAGTTTTTTTCCAAAAAGGAAAGAAAAATGAAATGGAGGTTCTAGCATATTCTATGAAGGCAGGTTTTCAAGAGTAAGAAATGGGAAATTTGCAGCATTTGTAGCAAACTTTGCTTTCCTTAGAGGTGTTTTAAAGGTAACTTGATATTCTGTATTTTAAAGGCTATTTCTACAGGGGAAAATGAGGTTTATTCACCAAATTTTATTGTTGAAAATAGCTACTAAACCTGCTAGCTGAAATGTATTTATGTGAAAAGCCGCACTTTGAAGAAGGTAATTACTACTTTTATATGTTTCCATTGCCACTGCTCAATTCTCATTTTCATAGTTTAAAAAGAAAAACAGGTTTAAATAATGAAATGGTTATTAGCGTATGAATATGAACCTAATTGTCCCTTTTAGACTCTCAGAAGTAATTGGCAATGTCTTCTATGCAAGTGGGTTAAGGAATGTGCAACGGATGCAATTATAACTAAAAACTTTCACTTGGAAAATTGCAACCTTATCTTCATTGTCTTTTAGTAGCACAATAGCTGCCTGTCACTGTGTACTTTCCTTAGAAGATCTGTTATAAGAATATGTGTAGAGAAGGAAAAACAAGTATACCCAGTGTACCGAACTATAGCAGAGTTAATCAGTGCCCTGTAGCACTCTGTAATACTGCACGTAATACTGCACATACTCAGGATGCATCTAACAAAGCCAAAAGGATAGTTGAAAAATCAAAGTAAAATGGTTATTTGGCATGAAGTAGCCTTTGAGATAACTCCCAGGTTTTTTTTTTATTGGATTCAGTTTCCTTTTCAACTGGACAAACCGATTCAGGAAGTGGCATAGCCTGAATGTTCTAGAAGTTTCTCAGAAATCTTTTCAGTGACCTTTTCTAAGACTCAACGAAAAACATTTCCGCCTAACACTGCAAGTTTCTTTTTCCTACCAGCTTAGAAAATGCCTGCCACATTTCAAAATATGTGCTAGAAATTGATGAGATTTTAGTTAAATTTGCTTGATGATTATAAACACTCATTTTAAAAACACGACTCATTTCTATACACGATTGCTCAACCTGTGAAAGTGAAAACTTCTCTCAAATAACCAGATTTTTTATTGGTTGCGTATTGCCAAATACTGATTTGGTTATTGTGTTTGGTTAGTTGGTTGGATTTTTATCCACAATGACTAGTCAAATTGTCATTTGATATACCTCCATATATGTGAATTTCAAAATATCCTTGCTATGCACACTTTATATGCCATGAAGCCAGTTTTCAGTATATTTGTTTTATGTTATACTGACATCTATGGACTCCATAAGAGAAATTCAGCTTTTCAGAAAAATTCTGTTGGCTGCTTACAAGCAACTTAAAATGGAACTCAACTATGCAGACTAAGGGTCTCTAAATCTATTGTGAGTAAGCCACTGGTTGATCTTTGAGCCTTATCAATTAGATGATAATCATCATATAGCTCTTCTACCTACCTCCAATCTAAAGTTGAGGGAGAAGCACGGAGTCTCCATTAGTGGTAAATTAGCATTTCCTCTTCAATGAAGAGTGGTTCTCATTAGTGATACAATAAGGGTGATCCCGTCAGTGCATATACATTCATTTATTGTATTCTTACAATAATATTGATTATTGTAATTACTGTGTGCTGAACACTGCACTAAACACTATGGATACAATGATGAATAAATAGACATTAGCCCTGCCCTCAAGGAACTCACAGTCTAATGGAGGCAACAGAGAAATAAAACAAACAATTTACAATAGAGTATGATAAGTATTTGTCAGGGTAATCTAAATGCTATAACAAACTTCAAGATATCAGTGGCTTAACTCAGTAAAGTGTTTTTTGCTCATTCAACTCAAAGTCCAATGTGCTCAGAAGGAGGCAGAGAGGCCTCTATTCCAGCCAGTTATTCAGAGACCGAGACTCCTTCAATCTTATAATCCAACCATCTTCAACACGTGGTCTCTAAGATCATCATGGAGGGGAAAGAAGGAAAACGTGGAGAAAGCACATCCACTCTCATCTGCCTCTGCCAAGAAGAGACATATCACTTCAGCTCACATTGCATAGGGGAGAACCAGTCAGATAGCCCCACTTAGATAAAGGAGGATCGGGAAACGTAGTTCCAATGTGTCCCTAAGAAAAGGATACAAGCTTGGTGAACAACTATGGATAAGTAGATGTAACTAGTGGCAACTAGGTAATTTGTTAGCTGGAGGTAACTAAAGATAACTAGAGAAAACCAAGAAACTAAAAAAAAAAAAATTCTCTCAAACCTAACTTCTTATTTCTTGTTAGAATAAGTGAGAACTATGGAAAACTAGAAAAAAATAGAGGAGAAAGTTAACTAGTAACTAGCTAACTATAACTAGATAATTAGAATAACCAGAGTAAACCAAAAGCCTCAGAATGATACTTCCCTCTCAACTCTAAATTCTCATTTCTTGCTTAAATAACTATTGATAACTAGAGTTGACTACACAACTAGTTAACTAGAGATAACTAGGATAACTAGAGTAAACCATAAAGCTAAAAAACTCATTCCTTTCAAATCTAACTGCTTATTTATTTTTAGAATAGTGAGGGGGAATTACAGAAAACTAGAGACAAATAGAGAAATTTATAATTAGTTAACTAGTAACAAGATAACTAATAGCTACATACTACAGACAACTAGAATAACTGGAGTAAGCCAAGAGGATCAGAAATGCACATTCCACTCAATTCTAATGTCCCATTTCTTATTTGAATACTATGGGTTACTAGCTATAACTAGGTTATCTATATAAATAGTTACCTAGAGATAACTAGAATAAGTAGAGAACACCAAAAAACTGAAAATCACATTCTTGTCAACTTTAACTTCTTATTCTCGTGTTCTGAGTATTGTCCACCTCTGGAGTTCCTCATTATTGTAATATGTCCCCTATTATGATGTCACGTTGTTTCATTGTAAATCCTATCCGCTCCTCCTTCACACTACCCTGATGTTGAAGACCAATTTCTTAATGGATGACTACTTCCAAAATGTCTGACTCATTACTGATTGCAGTCTGACACTGCTGAATAGGTGCTAGTGGTAGTGGGCCACAAAGAACCAGGTATGGAGTGGGGTCTTGTTTATACAGAAGGAGGAGGAATTGCTGGAACACAGAATACATCTTCGGTATGGAGAGAGCTAGGCAAGCAGCTAGACAACGGCAGTTATGGGAAAGTACATTTGCAAACGACCATCCCAACTCAAAGTCACATGAAGAGAAAAAGGAAATTATCTGCTCATATAATGGGGAAATCCAAGGTAGATCTGAAATATCTGGACCAGACACTCAAATGATGCCATCAGAAACATCTTTGTCCATCTTTTGGTTTTGCTTTCCTTTGTTTCTTGGTCTCATTCTCTTCTAATAAGGTAGGTTTTTCCTTATGGCAGTAATGATGACTGCTTGTAGCTCCCTTTCTTCTAGATTTATGACCTAAAAAGCAAGGCAATTTTTCTCTAGCTCAAAATTGAAAACCTCAAAGAAGGACTCGAATTGGCTAAGCTTGGTCACATGCTCAACCCAGAACAATCAGTGTGGTTAGAGGAATGGAGTTTTATGTTTGGAGGGGCTTGGGTCAGAAGCCCACCCCTGTGATTACTGAGATAGGGCACTGTGATTAGCAGTTGCCTCACCAGAATCACATGATTGGACAGGAGGAGGAGCGGTTCCCCAAAGGAAGTGGGGGTGCCAGCCAGAAAAACCAAGGTATGACCACTACCAGGTACAAGTACTTGTCATCTAATTTTCTGAGCAGAAGAATCCAGATTCAGACCTCTATTCAGATGTTATCCAGACATTTGACATAGATTGGAACTAAGCTTGTTCTAAGATGTTGCTTGCTGAATAATATTTGTGCTGTTAGAATCTTTGTCAGGTAGTCAAATCTAATGAAAACAGCAGTGGGCAGGGTTGGAATTGGAAGATACAAAGGTGAAAACCACATTTGGTGTAGAATGAAGTATTCTTGATAGATATGTAACCTGTAAAATATGTAATCTTATGAGAAGTCTAGTGAGGGTAGTAAGGCAAACTGCATATTTTGCTATAACAGGTATAGAAATGGAGTCATTGCTCAAAGATCTGGGGATGATACACAGAAGAGAAGTGTAATGTAATGAGTAAGGTGTCAAAGATGATCTCTCCAGATCCAGGAGATGAATCTGAGCCACAAGTGGAGATTTAATAGGAAAGATAGGGAGCAACACGTTTGCCTAACAATGCATCTATTTGTGCATATTTTTGAGAGAATCCAGTTTCAAAACAATAGATTGCACCAAAGCCCTAAAGTTGTGACACATCCATGATCAAATCCAGAATTATGAAGGCCTATGCACAAAACAGTGTTGCATATATTAAATTATATAATGCATATAAAGTACTGAGCAAAATAAGCACATAGTAGGTATTCAGTCAATGGCTCTACTATTATTATTACTACGTGCCTGGTATTATGCCGAGTATTTCATATACATTATGTGACAATAACGCCATTTATATAGGTATTGTTACTCTATTTTAAATAATTTGCTAAGATAATAGAAATCTTCATTTGCAGAGTTGGAATTTTAATCTAATCATCTGACTCCAAGGTTTGTGTCCTTAATCTTATGCCACATGCCTCCCATGGAATGCTGGTAATATCTCATGAGACCTACAAAGACTAGGCTATTTATAGTATATTTTTGATGCTTCAGCAGAGTGTGGACCTTGGTAGTTAGCATCTTTATTCCTTATAGTACAAGAAACTTGATATTTAGAAGGTTGAATTGACATTTCTGGAGTTTTTCATAGAATTCATGCTGCTGCTAGAACTGTCCAGAATGAGGTGTTCTATTCACTCAAGCAAGGACATTACAGTACATCACATTATTGCTAAAGTAGACTGATAATCCCACGCTATTCTAGTCCATAATGAAATATAAGGTTCATAAATCTCCGGGAGACTTCAGGGCTGTTACACAGACGGAAGTGAACTGGTATTCACATTATCTGTATTCAGTTGGAAGGTGGTTTTATCCTCATCTTCCAAATTCATATCAATTTGTATGTCTTTCAGAAACCTAGGCAACAAAAAATGTAGCCTAGGAAGCCATGGATAAGAGGTTTCAGTCATCAATCTTGGACAGTGACGGCATTGAAGCCTCAAGAAAAGTTATGGAACTGGAGTGGGAAGTAGGAAGTGGTAGGCTGGCTCTTTGTAAGCAGCTTAAAGAAGCTGAATTCCGGGATTTGAAATTTAGTTAAACCTTTTGGTAGAAATCATCACTCCAGGCATTTTGGAAAAGTCTAATTACACTTGAAGTTAAGGACATCTCCTTGACTTCTTACTTACTGAGATCAGTTCTGAATCCTGCATATCTGAGATGCTGCCTCAGGGCAGCCTTTGTCAACTCCTGAATGGTTGATATAGCCTAGCCAAGATGCTTCTGTGCTTCTGGGCTCCATAGAACGTAGGATCCCACCACATATATATTGATGTTGTAGGGAGAAAGAAAAGTACGGCGGTCAAAACGTTTTAGAAAAAGTGGTTTAAATGTTCAACAGGTTTATTATTTATTAAAGGACTTCTCGGAGGTTTTAATGAACTCATACATGCTATGGATCTTTAGGAGAAGCATTGAGTATGAAATGTTTTTCAAAAGTATTTGACCAGGGATTTTTTTTTTCTTTTTGATGACTACATACTAGCATCTTATAGAAAACTAGTATGTTTCTATGAAATACAGTTTAAGGAATGCTAGTCTAGGCTAGCGTAGCAATAACTGTGACATATATCAATTAGTATCTATATTGGAAGGCCAAGGCACTGTCAGAAGTTTCTGGCAGTCAACCTAAAAGTTCTTAAGTCAATCCAGAAAAAGCTTGATAAGAGTGCTATCCCCACCAGGGAGCGTGTCTGACAAGTCTTTCAAGCTCAGGAATTAGTGTGTCTAAGGAGGGTCCTGTGTACTCCAGGCCTACCTGGGCTATACGCCCTCCCCCTGCCTTGCTCTGCTCTGTTCAGTGTTGAAGGCTGGGCCTCTTTGGTTTCCGGAGTATATTCTCATTCTCTCACTGGCACAAAAGTTCTTCTCTACCTTCCAGTCTTTAATGGCATTAACCCTGACTGCTTGCCTAGTTCTTGTCAGATCTCTCTCCTTGGGGACTCTAGATGATTAAATGATCAAGTATGATGAGTAAGTGAAATCACATACGTCTTAAGAGGTAAATTCAATTATATATGTAAAGCCATCAACACACTGTCACATGGCGTATACTTGGCAAATGTTAGTTCCAAAATGGGTGTTGAAAATCTGTTTAACAAAATCTACCATCTATTCCATGCACTTACTTTTCATTTTGCACATTTTGATATTATTTGGAGTTTTTTTAAAGCACAACATGAATTACCCTTACTTTAGAAATTAAAATAACTAAATAAGCCAGCCACAAAAAGACAAGTACTGTATGATTCCACTTATATGAGGTACGTCAAGCAGTTGAATTCATAGAGACAGAAAGTAGAATGGTGGTTGCCAGGAGCTGGAGGGGAGAGGGAATGAGGAATTAGTGTTTAATGGGAAAGGAGTTTCAGTTTGGGAAGGTGAAAAAGTTCTGGAGATGGATGGTGTTGACAGCTGCACAACAATGCGAATGTACTTAATGTCACTAAACTGCACACTTAAAAATGGTTAAAATGGTAAATTTTGTGTTGGGTAGAAACTCTTCATTAAAATTTTAAAAAATTAAATAACTAAATGAAAATGGTTCTCTCCTTTCCTCTTGTTTTTCTTAAAAGATCTCTGCCTCCCTCTTGTCTCCCATTCAACCTATTTTCCATACTGCCACTAGAATAGTGACTTTGACCACAATGCTCCCCATTAATCACTACAGGATAAAATGCAGTCTTCAGTCTGACAGGCAAGGCTCTTCACCTAAAGCCCCTGCTTAGCCCCATCTCCTCACACTGCCCTATTTTGTATTTCTGGTCAAGCCACATCAAAATGTTCTTATTTTTCCAAACCTGTGGTATTTCATGACTTTTTGTCTCTGTCTAAAATGCCTCCTCAGAATCCCTTATTTGTCTGATGAACACCTCATCCTTCAAGGTTAGGCTTAGTGTCTGCTCCGTGGAGCCTTCTTTGACACCCCCGCCCCCACCTCAAGCCAGCCAGAACACTGCCTCTTTTGTCCCACCACTCCACCTTGTATAGCACTCTATCACTGTAAGGAGCACGCTGCATTGCAATGGTTTGTTTATATGTCTGTGTCCCTCACTAGACTGGGAGGACCTCAAGGGTTCATTCACGTTTGTATCCCTGGGGCTTAGAGCACAGTGCCTGCTACATAGAAATTGATTAATGCACTATTGAGTGAGTGAATGAATATAGAGAAGTGGAAGAACAGATCTGTTCATTTTTATCCCTGTTTCCACCACCACTATCAATAAAAATCCTAAGAAAAAAGTCCTTAAAGAGCCTGTGTTGTCAGGGCAATAGGCAGACCAATACCCGATGACGGAAACGAACAAGAGTGGCCAGGCTCAAATGCCTAGAAGTCTCTGCCTTCCTTCTTCTTTGCTGCCCCTAAAGGAACCACATCACTCTTGGAGCCAAGGGTATTTCCCTTTCCCTCTGCCTGACTGATAAAGGATTCAGAGCTGGGGCAGGCGGCAGCACTGGAGGGGAGTCATTGCAGGAAAAGGAAATTTATTCTGGTCTTCTCATGTTGGAACTGAACTTTGTGTTTCATAAAAATGCTATTATATATGATCTACACACTACTTTACTTCAAGCACATTATGGGTTAAGTAGCTTTGGGTGGACTGGTTTGGGAATATGCCCATAATTTATAACATTGTTTATATGGGAAAATTGTCTCTGAGTTCAAAAAAACAAACCTTTGGAACTTAACTTGGGGACTTCCTGAATTCTTTTTTGGAAGTACAGTGAATGTATCAACAGGAATCTAGAGATATATAAAAATGAAGAGTTTTAATCAGGGGAAAAGAGATCACGGCTGTATTTAACTATAACATTATAAGTATTATGACTAGATTATACCAATCCTATGCTGTAGTTCTCAAATTACCCATTATTGCAACTAGTATTATATCCTATAACAAGGTAATTGAAATAAAGTTGAAAATGCAAGTTTCCATTTTAACACAGTCTCATAAAGGTCCACCATCCAATATAACCTATGTGTGTCATACATGATGCCTGCGACTTTGCTTCAGGACTCAAGCAGCCTGTAAAAGTGACGCACCCTCTCTCAAGCATTTTTACAGGAAAATGTCAGACCAGGAAAATGACTCACTGACTTACAGTTTGTCATCAGGGTAAAACATTCCCTGAAATAAAACAGTCTTCTGTAGGGACCCTCTGTGAGTAAACAGATGCATTTGAAGGCCCATATGACCTAAATGGTTATTTCTGGCCATTCACCTTCCTACATCCAAATGTTTGTGATATATTACTATGCAGTTGAAGGCTGCAAAGCAATATGCATGATTTGAGAAAAAACAGTTCATTTACTGACACTACACAGAAAAGTTGAAGAAAGAGGCTTTCTTCTTTTAAAAAAAATAGAAGCAAGAATCTAAAACTGCTTTTAAGAATCACCATTTTCCTACTAAAAAAACAATCATGGATATCTGTCAAATACTAATGACAGTCTGTCAATCACACCCCAACCCCACCCCTCCCTGTTTTCAAGAGCTTGTCTTCTTATTGTAAAACTAGCTTTTAACTATTTCCAAAGCAACAGAATTATATTGCTGCTATGTGTGACTGAAATGTGTGACAGGTTGTTTGGATTGTAATTCCAAGGCCCCAGTTATGACCCTACTAGCGAACACACTCTCCTCATTCAATAGAGCCTTGTGTCTACATAATGTCAAACAAATGGTAGGGCACCAAACAAATAATGAGCTGATTCAGTAACCTGTGGAGTGTCTCAGGTTGTGCCTATGCCGCAGGTTGGCAACTTGAAATTATTGCAAGAGGCACAGTCAAGCCTGCCCCAAGGCAACACTGTGAAGTTGAGGAATCGTCTGGGCCATCCTCCCACATCTCATCTTGATACACCATGCTGAGCACATAGAACACATTCATTCACTAAATACTTAAATGAATGAGCCTTAAGGAAAGACTCTTAGGTCTTTCTGAGAAGGACTAAAGTCATCTGATTTTTGCTATTTCTGATTCTTTCTCATTTAAAGGAATCACCTACTTAGAAATGGACTATTTTCTTAAAGGTTCCCCCAGGAACATCTTAGGCTAAGGCAAATTAAGGGGACTGCTCTGTTGTGTGCTTACTCAGGCAAGGCTGGATTCCAACAAAGTGATACATTAAAAATGGGGCCTGTAGAGGGTAGAAGGAGTAGGCAATGGGCTGAAGTGTCCAGGGAAGGTGACAGAGAAGATATGGGCCTTAGGCTTGGCTTTTTAAGAGGGGTAAACTTGTCCTCTCCACCTCTGCTTCTCTCTCTCCGAATTCATCTTTTTATCCTTCCCTCCAATCTCAAAACAAGATGTGCACCCAATTACTGTCCAAGCTCAACTTTCCTGCCTTTCCCATGAACACTTTTAGCCCTTGGTGTCACATTTAGCATGGACAGCTCTACTGACTAATACAGCCAGTACCATGGCTCGTCTGCACAAGTGGATGACAATCTGCCTGAAGAGAGGGACCTTAACTTCTACTTCTTAGGATAGCTATACAATGTTGGGTATCTCTTCTCTTACTGCTCCTGCTAGATGCTTTAACTTGCTCTTATTGCTTACAAACATGCACAGGACCTTCTGAGTGATGAAAACAACAACAAAAACATAACTCTGCCTTGCCTGAGGTGTTATCATCAACCTGCTTCTCTTCTTACTATATTCTTTTTTCTAGGTGATATCATCCACTCTCAGAATTTCAACCATCAACTATGAATATGGTTTCTAAGGGGTGGTCTCCAGCTCTGATTTTGCCTCAGAATCCCAGTCCTACCTCTCGAAAGTGACTGATGACTTAATAACTTGCTGTCATCTCATACTTGGCCTAGGAATAAAAATCCCCCTCTTCCTCCCAAACTGACTTTTCCTCCCTGACATACAGATTTCTGCTAATGGAGCATGAGTCTCTACATTATTCTATTAAGTTCAGTTTATTTCAAGAAATATTAATTGGGTGCCTATCATGAACAAAAAGTTGAACCCAGAAATCATGCCGGCATCTTTAAATCTTCTCTTTAGATCTTCCCACTCCTCTGTCTTCAGGCTATCCTGAAGCCCAGTATGTTCTTCCTTTCAAATGTCACCCACATCCAAATCTTTATTTCTATTCCCTTTGCCACCCACTCCAGCAGTCCCAGGACTCATGATCTTAACTTTGCATTATAATAGCCTTTCTAGCTGGTCTCCACGCTAGTATCTCTCCTTCCTCCATTGCAGTGGTTCTCAAACTTTGCTGCATATTAGGAACACCTGGGGATCTTTTCAAAATCCTGAGGCCCAGGCTACATCCCATACCATTAAATCAGAATCTCTGTGGTTAGGATCGAGGCATCAATACTTTGTAAAGCCCCCAGCTGATTTTAATGGGCATCCAAGGTTGCAAACCAGTGCTTATTCCACTCTACTCACTACTGCCAAGACTTCTACAAACCCTGCCTTCATTATGTAACTTACTGGCTCAAAATCTTTAATAAGTCTCCATTGACCAACTTGAAGGCTCCTTACAATCTGACTCAATTCCATCTCATGAAACTTATGCCTTCCCCGCTCTATGACTATCTGCTGGAATGCCTTTCCTCTGCCTATCCAGATCTTATTCATCGTTCAAGGTCTAGTTCATCCAAGAGAAGATTTCCCTAAGGAATCCAGACAACAGTGATTATCTACCATCTGGGCACCTGTAGCAGTTCTGGCTAATATAGTCATTTCCTAAGCATCGCCTATGTATCATAGTAATATTTTCAGTTTTTATGTCTCATTTTCCTAATTAGTTTCTAAGGCCTGGAGACATAGGCTATATCTACCATATGCCCCCACTGTACTTAGTCCAGTGCTATGAACACTATAGGCATTCGATAAATATGTTGTTTTATGTCCACCCTATCATAAAGAATGTTTCAATCAACATGTAACTAATTTCTTATGTTTGTGTTATGTTTTGAGATTACAAAATTAAGCACTATGCTTGATCTCTACTCTTGTCAGTAGACAAACTGACAGAAAACAGGACAGCATCACTTTCAGATGGGACTGCTTGTCTTGAATACCTTCTACATAGCTAAGGGATGTAGATAGACTGTATATAATAAACCCAAGGGAGGCTATTAACAATTCAACATTTCCTGTTCGTGTGGGAATGCTAATTCCATTTATCAAATCGGGACAGAAACATTGTTCCTTTAGACTGATCCTCCCTTTTTGGCTCCTCAGGGCCAAAGGCTATAATCACTAGTGGAGACAGAGAAGGGAGAAAACCCTCCCATTGACCTTCTGAACACTGGTCAGAATGTCTGGCCGACAATAGTTAAAGATTTCTATGTTCAGAAATGTTGTAATGGGCCATTTGTGATTGGAAGTAGTTGTGGTGTGGTGTAAAAAGCACTAGACCCGGGGTGAGAGGAGCTGGGTTTAAATCCCAGCTCTGTCATATAATTTTCCTGTGACTTTAAGCAAATCACTGGCCTCTATGGACCTCAGTGTCTTCATCAGTAAAATGGGATTAGTAATAAATAGCATAGTCTTTGTAACTGTCCCTAGCAACATAGTTGGCACTCAATAAATGTTAGTATAGTTGAATAAAAATGCTAAAATGTATTTGCTTAATTAGCATAAAATACAAATATTTTAACAAAGAGGAGCCATCCAGTCCCCTAATGAATGCTCCATACATTTAAAAAAATAATGTTTTCATTTGGAAATAATTTCAAACTTAGAAAAGTTGCAAGAATAAAATGGCACAAAGAACACTCACATACTCATTCCCCAGATTCACCTCTTGTTAGCATTTTACACCACTTTCTTTTATCTATCTATCTTATCTATCTATATTCCTGAACCATTTGAGAGTAAGTTATGTGCATCATGATCCTTTGTCCCTAAATGCTTTGGTGTATATTTCCTAGGTATAAGGATATTCTCCAACGTACCACAGTACGGTTAACAACTTCAGTGATATTAATATTGGTACAATATTTTATCCAGTCTACCACCTGTTTTCTAGTTTTGTCAACTGGCCTGATAATGTCCTCTGTAGCATATTGTCCCCCTCCCATACAGGGCCCAGTCTAGGATCATATCTTTTTAGCTTCATTTAATCTGGAATATTGCCACAGCTCTTCTTTATCTTTCATGACATTGGACATTCCATACATTTTAAAATTGAAGCTGGGTGCTTTCACAAAGTATAGTAGTAAAAACACAGGCTCTGAAGGCAGACTAACTGAATTAGAGTCCGAGCTCTGCCACCAATTAGTTGTGCTACCTTAAGCAAGTTACTTAATGTCTCTGTGTCTCAGCTTCCTCATACGAAGGATTGGGTTGATAATGGTGCTTCATAAGGTTGTTGTGAGGATTAAATGAGTTGATACACTTAAAACACTTAGAATATCACCTAGCACATGGTAAGTGCTCAATAATGTTAGATATATCAATAATTCTACAATTCCAATGCCAAATCAAATGTGCGAAAATTTACCAAGTGCCTCTTACATGCAAGGTATTTTATTAAGGTCAAGTCACAATTACCTTGCCAGTTACAGAATCATAGAACGTTGGACTGAAAAAGACCTTAAAGATTATTGGGTCTTAATTTTTCTCTGTATCACAGACCCTTGATAATCTGGTAAACTCTATGGAACTCTCCCCCAGAAAAAAAAAATCAACACTATAGTGGGTTGAATGGTGGCTCCCTCAAAGATATGTTCGTGTCCTAATCCCAAAACTTGTGAATGTGACCTTATTTTGAAAAAGACTCTTTGCAGTTACAATTAAATTAAGGATTTTGAGAAGATAAGATCATCCTGGATAATCCAGGTAAGCCCTAAACCCAATGACAAGTGTCCTTATAAGAAACTCACAGAAGGGACAAAAGGAGAAGGCACTGCGAATATGGAGGCAGAGACGTGGCCAAAAGCCAAGGAACGCTGGCAGCCACCAGAAGCTGGAAGAGGCAAGGAATAGAATCGCCCCTAGAGCCTTTGGAGGGTGCACGGTCCTGCTGACATCTTGATTTCGGACTTCTGGCCTCCGGAACAGCGAAATAATAAACATCTGCTGTTTTAAGTCACTAAGTTTGTGGTAATTTGTTACATCAAGGACAGGAAACTTACAGGAACACACACATTTACTCACAGTCTTGTAGATTTCACTTATTCTGTGAACCCCAGCTTGAGAAACGGTGTTCTCATTCTACTTTCTCATTTACCAATCAGGAAACAGGGACTCAGGTGGGACCCAAAGCTAGGTATTGAAATAGGGGAAGGGAAGGATGATTGTGGTGACTCAAAGGCCCTGATGTAGGATAGGCTATGGAAGAATGTCAGAGAACACAGCCAGGCTAGCCAGGCCCAGCAAAACAAGGGGTAGGATTGGAACTTTTTCCATGTACTTCACCAGCATCTCAGTCCTTCCTGCTTCCTCAAGAGCCCTCCTTTCCCCACCCCCAATATTTGCAAACTAGAAAAATAAACATATTGTCACATTGAAAGAATTTGAACAAAGAGCACTTAAAAAATGAAAGTAAGAAAACCTAACACAATGGGGATGGACATACCATTTGTTCAAGTAAACTAAGATATTAAAAACCTGGCCATTCAGAAAAGATTATACATGTATTTTTTCCCTAAAAAAGGAATGTTAGGGAGAAAAAGTGAGAGCTTGACCACAGTAGAGGTCAAGCCTGAAGCTAGGATTAGAGAAAGATTATTTTCTTAAACTTAATAACTAGGAAATGGCATTAGAGATCTGGGCTCATTTGGGCCCTTTTGTGGATTGAATTGTGTCCCTCCAAAAATATGCTGAAGTCCTAACTTCTAGTACTTGTGAATGTGACCTTAGAAATAGGGTCTTTGCAGACGTAATGAAGTTAAGATGAGGTCATTAAGGTAGGCCCTAATCCAACATGATTCGTGTTCTTATATGAAGAGGAGAAGAGACAGACAGAGACACAGAGAGGAAAATACTATATGGAGACACAAAGACACACAGAAGGAAGATGGCCATGTGAAGATGGAGGGAGAGATTGGAATGATGCTGCCAGAAGTCAAGGGACGTCTGGGGCTACCAGAAGCTAGAAGAGACAAGGAAAGATCCTCCCCTAGAAGCTTCAGAGAGAGTGTGGCTCTGTCAGTACCTTGATTTTGGCCTTCTGGCCTCTAGAACCGTGAGAGAATAAATTTCTGTCCTTTTAAGCCACCCAGTTTGTGAAACTTTGTTACAGCATCCCTAGGAAAATAAAACACGCCCTTATTTGAGTATCCATGAAGCATTTACTGAATATATGCCAGGCATTATGCTAGGCACCAGGGAAATACAAAGATAAGACATGCCCTATTCTTGCTTTAAAGCAGATATCAGTTTTCTACGATGGGTTAGGCCATTTCCAGGGCCCCACAGATGCCTTTCCCTACCCTGTGACCTGGCAAACATATTTTTTTGTCTTATTTGTTCAATTATATAGAGTAGGTAGGTGCTCTAAAGACTGGATTTATCCTGGCGTTTCTGACTATTCCATTTATCCAGGGACACAGTAATTCACAAAGCTCCCTCTCCTTCTGTGGTGGCCACAGGAGGCAGGGGATGGGGGAAGGTTCTAGAACAGCTTTCATTTTGTTTCCTTCCCATATACTTCCTGATGGATCCATATTCCCAGTGATATTTCTCCTGCTCTAAAATTAGGAGCTCCTCACACATTTATGAAACACTATGCAGGGACCACACTGTGGCACTGTTTCATTCCCAAAATTTAGTAAAATATACAGTTCATTTTATGTCACAATATGAGACCTTCACCTCAGGGTTTACAGTATGGGTGGAAGGAGGATGCACATTTAAGGCCAATTAAATGTCAACCTCAGTATCAGAGCCCAGGCCTTGCTCTTGGACCTTGCTGCCACCATGGTAAGCCTTTGGCAAATTGATGAAGTAGGAAGTATTTGTCTCTTTTTCACTCCAGTATTCATGGTTAGAGACTGAATTTTCTACCATGCTCCACCTTCTCTCCTCTGCTTACTCCCAGTAAGGTGCCTTTACCTGTGTCCTTGTCACATTCTTGTTTTAGCTGGCTGTGGTAACTTTGCCTGCTACGGTACTAACGGATAAGGTGTCAGCTTGAGGTGTGACCCTTCAGAGAAGTATTTTATTTTTAAAGAGGGCTATCTTAGAGATCAAAAAGCCCTCAAAACCAAAAGAAGTATAGCTCTAATGATGAACTAGCATGCAGTGGACGAATCCTTTGGGGTAGGGGTCCTGTACTCTGTCATATTCATTTATTTGGTTCCAACTGACATGTATTGAGGGTGTACTCTTTGCCCAATTGTGCTACACATTTTCTCTCACTCACTCAGCCCATTGTATTCTTCACAACAACCTTGTTAAGTACATATTGACATCTTAATTTTAAGGAAATGGAAACTGAGGGACAGAGAATTGAAGTGACTTCCCACGGTCAGACAGCAGGAATGTGTAAAAGTTAGAACTAGTTCCCGAAGTTTCTCTGACTCACAGTCCAATACTTTTTCTTCTATACCATGCTGCCTCATTAAACATGTTTAATGCCTCCTTAGAGGCATGCCTCCTTATGTGCAAGGACGAGTGCCTCCTTACGTGCACGATTCTGCCTTAAGTCTGATGGGATGATGCAGAAATGAGTACAGCATGCCCATGCCCTCTAAGAACTTTTAAAATCTATTTTCTTCAAACCATATCATGTAGTTAGTGCCTCAAAACCAGTCCTGCATCCTTAGCATATCTCATAGATTGTCTGACACTGGTCTAGAGGACTCTCATTCAGAGAGTCGCTCAGGGTCAGCAGAAAAGAGGGAGGTAGTTGATGAGGCTTTCACTCAGATGCTTTCTTGTGACCAAAAGCCTGAAAGTCTTCTTCCTTCTATAAGCACTGTCTATTTCTTCCTGGGTAAGCAGTAGCCTCTTGTTAACTGCCAGCATTCTGCTAACCTTCTGCCTCCCGGGAAGTCAGCTGTGTCTCCTAATTAGGCTGTACTCTTTCTCTATTGGAACAGAAATTCCTATATTGTCAAGGCTTTCCCTCTCCAATGACAGGCAGTTTCTGTGGGACTTTCAGTGTGACTTTTTCTCTGCTCTTAGCATCCCCTAATGCTCCACATATCAACATTCCCCCCACATTTTCAATCCTCTGTCACCACCATGCTTTCCCTGCTCTGTTCCCATCAAACCTGCTCTCCAGAGGGAATCAAGTATTGGTCCTTTACATATCACTGTGAATATGTTGAAATTCGTTCATTCATCCATTCCAGTAACAAATGCTTTGAAGGATTTACTATATGTAGACATCATTTGTAGAAAAAAGACATGGACATCTTCCCTCAAGGAACTCATTTTGTAGTGGGAAAGATAGACAGACAGACCATTATAATATAATAGAATGTCATTAGTTTTACATTCAAAGTATGGCCAGAGTAATGTAGAGGCCACAGAGGAAGATCAAACCGACACTAGGAGAATTGAAGACAGGTTTCTCAAGGAAGTAATGGCTAACCTGAGTCTCAAAGGATAAGTAGTAAATACATAAGCAAAGAAGAGGTGAGGATTTCCAGAGAGGGAGAAGAGGGAGAGAGTGTTTTGTAGGTCTCTCGTGATTCTGGCTTGGGTAATTAGGCAATAAGGTAGATGGTGGTGTCATTCATGGAGATGGGAGATACAGGAAGACGCAGATGAGAATTATGGGTAGGGATGGAGACAGGTGATATATTTGTTTTTACACCTGTTAATTTTGAGATGCCTATGTAACATTCAGGGGATTTCAGCAGGTAGTTTGATATATGGATCTTATAAGAGATGTGGCAGGTAGTATTGATTTTGGAATCATCAGTCAACATCTCCCCTTATTCTTCTGTGAGGTCATAAAAGGTCTTGGCTTCTGAATCCTCAACAGCAGGTGAAAGAAATATTTTTAAGAGGAGTGGCGAAATTCCAGGTATCCTTGAAACACTTTCATGGTCTTGGCCACCAGCTGGCCTTGCCCTCCCGGCTCAGTCTAGCTGCTCTTGACCCAGGATAGGTGTGCGGACTTTGGTTGTGAAATGTGATGTATGCAGTGGTTACAGTATCCTTCAGGGCGTGGTAAAAGTCAAGCTTTTTGACAAGAAAGTCAAACTTGGTAACTGTCAGTCTTGGTCCCTTGCTAAAATAGCATTTTTGCATCAAAGAGAACTGGACGGAATGAATAAGAGGTTGTTTACTCTTGGCTTTAGCCTCCTTTGTTCTTAAGGTTTTGTACAGTCTTCCCGGCCTTTTTATACACGCTCTAAACCATTCTGCACCACCACCAGGTTACTGCTCATCAATCTCACAAACCTCCAAAAGAACAAGTTCCAGTTGTTCTAGTTGGCATTCAAGTTCCTCAAAAATCTGGTTCTACCTTACATAGCTGAACTGAACTCTTCCTAGCCTCTACACAAACTGCCTACTCACTTGTACTGAAAACAAAGTAGAGCTTTTCAGATTGTAAACCCTTGCTGGTGCTATTATTCCATGAGCTTGGAATGTCCTCTGCTAAATTCTCTATCTACAGTCATTCAAGGAATCGCCACTGGACACACACTATGTATCTTCTTTGCCAGTCAAAGGTCATACAGCTCTCTCCCTTCTCTTCCCTATTATAGCAAGCATGGTTACAGTGACAATATAGTCAGAATAAAATGACAGTTTGATGATGGGCCGGACTGGTGGCGCAGCAGTTAAGTTCTCACATTCTGCTTCTGCAGGCGGGGGGTGGGGGGCGGTTTGCTGGTTTGGATCCTGGGTGTGGATTTACGCATAGCAGGTGTCCCATATATAAAATAGAGAAAGATGGGCATGGATGTTAGCTCAGGACCAATCTTCCTCAGCAAAAAGAGGAGGATTGGCAGCAGATGATAGGTCAGGGCTCGTCTTCCTCAAAAAAAAAAAAAAGACAGTTTGACAAATATATGTATGCCTTGGGACAATCAAGAGAGACTATTTTGAATAAAATCTTTTAAAAAAAGGGGGGGAGGCTGGCCCCGTGGCCGAGTGGTTAAGTTCTTGCGCTCTGCTGCAGGCGGCCCAGTGTTTCATTGGTTCGAATCCTGGGCACGGACATGGCACTGCTCATCAAACCACGCTGAGGCAGCGTCCCACATGCCACAACTAGAAGGACCCACAACGAAGAATATACAACTATGTACCGGGGGGCTTTGAGGAGAAAAAGGAAAAAAATAAAATCTTAAAAAAAAGAAAGGAAGAGAGACTATTTTGAACTGAGGCTATTCATTCATCCGAAGTGTATCAGAGAACCCTTTGCACAGTTATTTTAGGATTTTGGCTCTCCAGCTACACTGGAGTTTTTGGAGGCTGAGTGCAAGTTTAGACTTCTTTGTATCCCACATGGTACCAATCACATGCTGGGTCTCTAATAGTTGTTTGGTAAGTAGTCGTGTTTGATCTAACTGCTGATGATCCTTGTTGGAGTCCAGCACCATTCTTTAGGTGTGGCCCACCCTCAGGAACTATTAAGGTAGAGCAGAAGGAAAACCAATGAGAGTTAGATTAAATTTGGCAGAAAATACTTTTTAGCAGAGGAGATTAGCCCTTCTGCTGAGTAAGCTGAGCCCTAGTAAACTGATCCTGCTTTCTTCCAATGAACTATGGAAAAAAATCACCTTGTGGGTGAAACAGAGTTAGTCTCCATTTGCAGGGGGATTTTAAGTGTCTCCATGGTTTAGTGCTCCATAGAAATCTCCCTATATTTAACATCTGCTCTGTCTTCAAATTACCTTGGGCATTTTTCTAAGATTCTGTGAAAATGAGCAAGGAGCGCTCACTTTCCAAGCTGTCCACCAAAGCCAAAGAGATATTAATTAGAGGCAGGAGGGGAGGGAGCAGAGAGCTGGTCTCACCAAAGGAAGTGAGTTGATTCCCCGGGAAAGAAATGCAATGCGAGTTCAGAAGGTAGAGCAGAAACCTTTTAAACTCTTCACAGCTAGACTAGAAATTGAATGGAAGAGATAGATGAGATGGTAAAGTGTGGCAATAAATAAGTCAGAAATTTCCTGTAACCTTGGGAGAGAAGGCGATACGGTCAAAACTGCTTCAAACTCTGATTTTGGATATTGAAGAAAACTAGGAGTCAGCAAACTTTTTCTGTAAAGGGCTGGATAGTAAATAGTTTAGGCTTTGCAAAGCTATAGTCTCCTTGGCACATGCTCCTTTGTTTCTTTTAACAACCCTTTAAAAATATTAAAAAGGGACCAGCCTGTGGCCAAGCGCTTAAAGTTCCATGCACCTCACTTCATGGCCGGGGTTCACAGTTCAGATCCTGGGTGCAGACCTACTCCACTCATCAGTCATGCTGTGGAGGCATCCCACATACAAAATAGAGGAGGATTGGCACGGATGCTGGCTCAGGGCGAGTCTTCTTTACCAAAATAATAATAATAATAATAATAATTCAAAAATAATAAAAAAGAAAAAGAAAAATGTTTAAAAAAATTCTTAGCAGCAGTTTGTCCGCCCTTGCTCTAAAAGGTGTGTGTGTAAATTTCAGTTTGATTTCAACTTGAAGAATACTTATTGTAGTAAGATCAACTCTGCAGAATCACCAGTGGAAACTCTCTAGCGTAAATGTGAAAACGATTCTGAATGAGGGAAAGCAAACCCAAGACTGACTAACCAGGGATCTTCAGCCCACAAATAGAGCATCTACTCCCAGCATAAAGAACTAGCTAGAGGAGGGGGCAGGTTTGAGTGAATCTAACAGTCTGTGCAAAAGCTATTCAAAGTGAAAAAAAATCGGTGAGTGTGATTTGTCCAGGACACTGAGCATCTGGCCAAATTAAAGCTGAGAAACTCCCCCAGGAGCTTTCAGACCAGACCCAAATGCAGTCTGGAAGCTGGGGTCAAGGAGAGGCAAATGCTCAGGGTGTTTTTTGACCACAAAGGCAGGGGAAGTCCTGGGCTTTGTAATTACCAAGCAGCTGAGACTGCACTTTGGGAATAAGTGAAATCTCTGCAAAATGTTACTTACCTGCCTGGGATCAGTCTAAAATACCTTATGGGGTAAACCCTGATGGATGTAAAGAAATTATGCCTGAAAAATTGGAGTCTGGGGACCCTGGGAGTTCTGCTGCAAGAGAGGAAGAGGTTAGAAATGTTCCCTTTCCCCTTTCCCCACAGGAATCACTTTTCACTAGGGAGGACAAAAAGCAAGCCTGAAGGTAGAAACTGCAGAGCATCTAAAGAGCACCTGACAAATAGGCTTTTGAGAAACCAAGGGAGGGGCTCCCCCCAGATGCTGACTGAAAAGACCTGAGGGCAACAAGTCTTAAGCAAGATCAACTTGTCAAGAAGATAGGAAGAACAATGCTTCCCCCACCCAGCTACAGCTTGGAGCTAGAGCTTTTAAGACTGAATAAATGCTTGGTGCCTAATTGGGAGGAGGAAGGGTTAGAGTGGGTGGTAACCGCACTAACCACAGGTGTCCTGAAAATAACCATATATTTTAGTTTCCAAGATGTTTTCACAACCATTGTTTGATCCGAAGCTCACAACAAACCAGTGCAATCCTAATGCATGAGAGAGATTTTTCTCCCAACTTTTACGGGTGAGGAAATTGAGGCTCAGAAGTACTGAGCTACTCCCCCAAGTTCACACAGCTTGCGAGTAGCAGCGCCACACTCAAATCTCTCAAGATTCCAAATCCAACGCTACTTTTACACTATTGCTAGTGTTCTTAGTTAGAAAACACCAAGGTGAGAAAACGAAAAGAAGTACATCCCTGGGAGAGGTGACCCGCTTGGGAGCTGGAGAGGGTGGGACAGAAATGAACAATTAGGCGAGGATGGTGGAGTCATGAAAAAACTTAAGGCTTTCAGAAGGCTGGGAATTGAAAAGCCTTTTACATTGAAAAGTTCTGAATCCAGAGTGCACTCCAAGGAAACAGGGAGATGAGGTTTCAAAAGGTTGACAGTAACCTGGGAAAGCTACTAAGATGGGGTTGGGAGGGCTTCGAGGGATTTTCACCTGGGGCAAAGGGATACGCCAAATGACTTGGCCTGCTCAATTGATCACAGATGCTGAGAAAAATAGATTGATTTTGTATTTAAACACAAAGTAGGATGGGGAATTGAAAAGGATTATAAACGACTCATTTACACAAAAACCTGTGTCATGAAATACATGTTTCCTTCACGCAACAAATACTTCCTGCGTACCCACTGTGTGCCAGGTACAGCATGTGCTAGGTGTTGGGAATACAGCAGGAAATAAGACACTGTCCATGACCTCAGGGGAACCTAAAGTCCAGTTGGGAATCCAGAGAATAAATAGCTACAAAACAATGTGATAAGTAATCTGATAGAAAGAGGGACTAGGATGAGAACAGAAGCCTAGGGGAAAAGGGAGGAAACTAGGGATGACGTGCTGCTAGCCCACAGTGCACCATGCTTCCCCAACACCCTGACTCAATGCCTGCCCCACTCCCATGGGAGGGGAGCGGTAATTGAACTGCTGGAAACACGATAGTGTATGAAACATGACACTTTGTGAAATGAACTACACAAATTCTGAAATGTAAGTCATGGCTCTATTGTTCTGTAACAAGGTAAGAATTACGATCTTTTATCAAGCTAGAAACTATAAACCATAAAAAACTATGAGCAGCTTTCCCTTCTTTTCCCCCTTCTGACACTACACTTCTAGAAAGGGGGCTATGGGACTTACGTTAAAAATTTGGTTGGCTAACGTCACCTGGGTAGGAGGAGGACAGGAGTGGGTTGTAGGGGAACATCATGATCCTAGATTTATGCTCTTTGATCTCCTGGAGATAACGAAGGAGGAAAGTTTATCCAAATGAAGGTTAAATCTACTAAATTTTGCCACAGCAGAACTGCTACTCAGAAAACCATAGTGGAGAGAAATATTGCCATTTATGATGGAAAAACTCATTCAAGTCACCCGCTATTACTATATTGCAAGAATCTCAAGTACTTTGTTCAAGCCATCTATTATCTCTTGTGGAGAAATTACCTGGCTTCACCTGAGTTTTCTTGTTTCTTTTTAACAATGCTTTGTATAGAAATTTGAGTTCGTGTAGAAATTACCTGGCTTCAAAGATGGTGATTGCTTTATTAAAAATATAATAGTAATAATAATAGCAGCTACTATTTATTGAGTACTTACCATGTTCCAGGACTGTGTGGACAACATCGTGAGTCCTCACAGATCTTTAAATGTCTACCCACCATTCCCACATCCCCCCAAAATATAAGTTCCATAAAGTCAGGGATTTTGCCTGTTTTGTTCACCAATATATCCCAAGTGCTTAGAACAGTGTTGAGCACACAGTGGATACTCAGCACATATTGGTTCAACCAATAAATTATAAAATTGAGACTTGAGAGCTTAAGTGATTTATCCAAGGTCATATAACCAGTCGAATGTGGGGATCTTAACCAAGTTCTATCTGAGTGAAAAATCTCTCTGTTTCTTCCACTATACTAGTCTGCCTCTTGGTAAATCTATTCCTAGTTTATAGTTCCAATGGGGGTACAAGAAGCAACAGCATCCATAAAGTCATCTGGAACCATCTTCTTGCCATCAAAGGCATTGAGCCAGCCACTCACACTCTATTTAATCTTCTGCCTAGTGCTCATGCCTGCACAGTCTTTCTTCTGATCTTGTAGCACTCACTTGCTACGCATCAAATAAACATATCACCTTCTACTTAAATAGTTAACACCCACATTTCCTCACTACATTTCAAAACTCCCCGTTATACACCAAGATCATGGAACTAGGAGGCAGCAAGTTGTGGATAACACTTCTGATATAGCTCCCCACTTCAGCATTCAGAAAACTTGTCAGCATTCTGACAACCGTCAGCAGTCAAGAGTTGCAGGGAACCCTAAAGGTTATCTAGCTCAATGTCCCCACCTAACACAGGAATAACTCTAAAAAATTACTAACTTGGGCCAGCCCATGGGTATCCCTAAGGTGGTAGGCAAGAGGGTTGCAGGCTGTATACAAAGCTAGAGGATAAGCCTGAAGCTTCTTCCTGGACCAGTAATTTTCTAGATTGAGAGACAAAGTTAAATAATTTACCTGTTGAATAATTTAAATATTATTTTATATTAAAACTACTTCTGATATAATTTATCACATAGAATACACAATTCACAAGAATGTTTAAAGATAGACAGGACACTGGGGTAGAGGTTACTGCTGAGGGAATATTTCTCTGAAGAAGTCACATTTAACTTGAAGCCTGAGAAATAAGATTGAGTTAGTGAGGTGAAGAGTGGGGAGAGAGTGGAGTGAAGGGGGGTATGTATAGTGTCCTTGGCAGAAAGAATAGTACGTGCAAGGGTTCGAAGGTCGGGAGAAAGTGTGGAACTCAAAGAGCTGGAGGCCTGAGTGCCCCAGGCCCACACTCCACAGCGAGGATGTTCTATTATCCCAGGATCTCCTGCAGCACCTTCTAGGAGTCCCTCTTCTTGCTCACATCCTGCCAAAACACTGTGAAAATCTTGGGGGGAGAAGGTCCAACAGCCTGGACCTGAGATGTCTATAGCACCATCCCAAATTTCTTAGCCAAGACCAGGAAGCCAGGAACATATAGTTGTCATTGCTTCAGGATTTTCAGCACTTTTGCTAAAACCATTCACTAGTTTAGATTAGTTTAGATTATACTGCTTGGTATAAAAGTAAACTTCAGTTGGCCCCCTGCATAAAATATTACAAATAACAATATCAGCTAATATTTGTATATGGCTGTCATTTTATCTTCACCACCACCCTGAGAAATAGGTGCTGTTATTACTCTTATTTTACAAATGAGGAAACAGGCCTCAAATGTGTCCAAAGTCATATAGCTAGTGAGTGATAGAACAAAGGCTATGACACTGGGTCCTTTCGGTGCTAAAGCCCATGTGCTTAGGACCACACTGCACTGCTGAGCAGAGTGAGTGGGGAAGAGTGATTATGAGGGCCTTAATCTCTGTAGGCCACTAAGCAAACCCATTGTCCTACCCCCTGGAATTCTCTAAGAAGACTGAATGGAGGGGCATAAAAGAAATAAACTGTGTTAAGTGACTACTGAATGCAGGCATCATGATAGGACCTCTAAATATGTCAGTTCATTTAATCCTCACAGCAACCTCTCATGGTGGAGAAATTATTAACCCCATTTCACAGATGACGGAACTGTGGCCCAGGGCGGTTAAGTAATTTACCTCATTGGAGCTGCAATTGGAATCTAGGCTTGAGTAACTCCAAAAGTCTATACCCTTTCCATCAGAGCACATCAAAGATGGCTTAATATTTAACCCTTCCCAGGTTACCTATTTGCACTTTAATAAGGGTCTTTCCTGTGTGAATCTCATGGGACCGTGGCAAATCTGAAGAAAAGGCTGATTAGGGATCGCAAGGTGGCCCTGCCTTCAATCACACCAAAATGGCATTGACCTACCTTCTTCCTGTAGTTCCTGAAGCGGGGCAGTGTGCCAGAGAAGATAAATCTCTACTCCAGTCACAACCTTCTTCTCCTCCAACTGGGATAACAACTCTCAGACACTCTGGCAACTAGAGAAACAGAGAGCACGCCGAATCAATCAAGAGTTTATTTGCAAAGGGTAATGTCAGAGGATGAACTTCCTTTCAATCCTGCTAACTTTGTACATTTAAAGGACTACTGGCTCAGGAATTTGAGTTCCCTCTGACTTGCTTTCAGTCATTTGTTTTTGATCATTGACTAAATCATATTCTCCCTCTCATCGCACCACCTTTTAGGGTGTAGACTTTGATGTGTGTTCCTCGGTTTCCCTACCTCCTTCTTGCTCCAACTAACTTAAGACTTTGCAAACAAATCCTACTGAGAAGTATGGACAGTCTGGGCCTTTCCAGAAACTCAAGCTGCTGAAGGAGATATGGTATTTAGTTAAGCTGAAGTGAAGCCCTGCATAAATCATAAAGAGGCAAACCCAGGTTACTCAAACAGGACCCTAGGAGGTACTTGGGGAATAGACTTGCAGGCAGCTTTATTTTTCTACAGCCGAGTTACTTCCAAAATGCTGGGGCCCACAAGTACCACAGGAGTAACTTGGCTCCCAAATGCTGGAGCAGGTCTTGGCCTTGGAGCACAGTTCTGGTGCTGTTTCCTGAATTCCCACATTGCTGTTTTCCACACATGGATCAAGCTTCAAACTTCCTGTGTCTGGACCGTGTGTGTGCGTGTGTGCACACATGTGTGTGTGTGTTTATATGCTTACGAAGGTTGGAAGGGGGGGAGGTAGGGGATACAAAAGGAAGAGCATTTAACTCAATACTTTTGCTGCATATATGTCCCTTTGTTCCTTTCCCATTCAGATAAAGCTGATATTTTCTGATCAGCTAGCTTCTGCATGTGCAGAGCTAGTATCCTCGTGAATAAATAGGAAACCGACTTTAGGAGGTATCCTGGAGAAGGCTGCTTTTCAGGGTCTGCCTGATATATTCGTAGGGTGTTTTTTTTGGGGGGAGGGGAGAGTTATGTGGAGCCATAAATCCTTAGGATTTAATGTTCCCTTGTGTATGTGCTTCCCTCTGCTTTTGTTTCTAAATGCATTTAAATGATTTAGTTGTTCACCAGGCAATTAGAGGAAGATGTGCTCATTTCACACTTCCAGCTGACTTGGTGGGTGGGGGAGAATGTCATTCAATACAGAGCACTATGGTTTCGTGGTCTTTCCTTCTAGAAGAACCTAGCTAGGAATTGAGGAATAGACTACAAGCCATGTTCTATTTCCTACTTTTCCTGTATATTGGACAAAAATATTGCATGCAAAGGACAGACTTTTTTTGTTAAAATACTTATTAGTTGACAAAATTAAAAACCAGATTTTACATTAATACATTTGACTTCTGGTTTCTCTTAAAAAATCAGAAGTCCTGTCTACACTGGGCCTGCATTTCCTATGGTGTCGACCAAGTTGCCCTCTTTATGTGGGTCCTGCCTTCTTGGCAGCCTCCATCACTGGTCTTATCTCCTGACACTGAGCCTGAGGGTTGTTACCTTTAAATTTGTTTTTATTGTGGTAAAATATACATAATACAAAATTTACTATTTTAACCATTTTTAACTGTACAATTCAGTGGTATTAAGTACATTCAACATGTTGTACAACCATCACCACTGTTTATTTCCAGAACTTTTTCATCATCCCAAACAGAAAGTGTGCTCATTAAACAAAAATGCCCCATTTCTCCCTGTCTTACGCCCTGGTAATCACTATGCTACTTTCTGTCTCTATGAATTTGTCTATTCTAAGTATCTCATATAAGTGGAATTATACCCTATTTTTTTCCATTTGTGTCTGCCTTCTTTCACTTAGCATGTTTTTAGGGACACATTGATTTTTTTAATTGACTTTTCCTGTTTTTTGAGCACAGACATTGTTTTCTATTGTATGTTAAAGGAGGAATTGCATTTTATTGAAAAAAAAGCCAAACAGGACAGGTAGTTTGGGGTGGAGATTCTTGAGTTCTAAGCTTAAAATGATCATTGTATCTACTATCGATATATGGAGGTGCTTAATGCACTTAGGCAACCCAGTCTCTTTACACAGGTGTTTTACAAGTAGTGGTTAATTCTCCTGGTATCCCCCAAAGGCTTCTCCATATTTTACAGTCAGGATATGAAGACACAGGGATGCTGTGGGGATTAGTTAAATGTGTGTGGCATACTTTGCTGTATAAACTCACTCTCTGGAACTAGTTTTCACTCCTTGCTCTCAACTTCCTCGGCTTTTACTGTCAATCTCATTCATTTAGCACTTAGCATACGCTTGTTAGTTGTCTTTTTCTGGATATACTCTTGAAGGCAGGAGTCAAGTCCCATCCCTCTTTGTTTTTTCAGTCCTGTCCATAATAGCAGTTCAAGTGATGTTTGTTGATGTTGGCCTCCCCCTCCCCCTTCCTTTTAAGTAGAGCTGGCAAAGCATAACTTTAAATTCAAACTCAGTTTAAACAAACTGAAGGGTTTTCAGGGTAAAAACAAAAGGAAGTCTTCTGTGGCAGGAGAAAAGGAACACCTAAAATGCATAGAAGACCTGGGCAAAGCTGAGGTACCAAAAAACCTGTTGTTTGCCCCCTGGCTAAGAAGTGACTCACACACAGCCTGATCCAGCATTAAATTCAGAGCTGTGCTCACTCTACTCCATCAAAATTCAAATTTGGAGGAGAACAGTAATGACCAAGGCAGGATTTGAGGAGGGGGTATTAAAGGAATTAGTGTTTTAGGAGTTCCCATTGTACGAAGGCCCCAGTAGCTGTGGGGAAGGCAGGCTGGAAGTCTTTTGAAGGCAACTGCAAACCTGGGGGCAAGCTTTCTACAAACCGGGCCTTTGCTACTAGGATTTTTTCCCCAGCATCTTCTGTAACGGCAAAAAAATGAGAAATGGCCTAAATCATCTCTCGCTAAGGGAATGAGTAAAAGAATTTTGGCAAATCTATGCAATGGAACACTGAGCTATCATGACAAAGAACGAGGAAGTTATCCTGCGATGGAAGGATATTTAAGAGACACTGTTGAGTAAAGAAATACAAGGTGGGCTGTAATTGATGATCCCACTTGTAAGGGGCAACAATGGAATATATATGTATATGCAAATAATATATTTTGATGATTACATACAAGCATAGAGAGAAAGGGAGAAAGGGACTATTAGAATGGAGTGGTGGAGAGGAACTCTTTATTGTACTCCTTTCAGTACTGTTTTAATTTTACCCCGAGCAGATTTTATTTTTTTTCATTTGAACAGCAATGTTAATTTTACCAAGTATCCTGTTGCCATTGTAATCAGTAGTAGTCTGCAGCATATACGCACCCTATCTAGTTCTGCTGTCCACCCCTCCAAATAACAAGGCTGGAATAATCTTCCCTTGCTTCACAAACCAAGTGTCTCCAGGTCTTTAACGCTTAAAACCTCACCTTCCCTGTGAAAAATTACCCAAATCACTTCACTTCACACATAAACTGAATCGTTCCAAGAATCCATGTTGCCCACGCTCCTGTTTCTGAATGCTTCAGCAGCCCCAGCAGAGCTTTCTGCACACTGGGGCTACCCTCAGCATGCCACCGGCCCACTACTTTTCCTGCACCTGATTATATTCTGAGTCCCTGTTCAGGGTGAGCTAGCATTTCCTTTGAGCACACTTCCTCTTGCCTGCCTTGATACATGGCCCCTCAGAAGGCTCCCCTTAGGCAGGCTTGAATTGAATGTCACTTTTTCACTGGCATGAGTTCATTATAATAGCTCTGTGTTGTCAAGGCCTTTACATTTAGACTTGCTTCCTCCTTGTAGCGTTTTCTAGGAAATATGGATCTGTAGAGAATGGTGGTTTCCATGGTAAATGTTCCCTCATATTTGTTTACTCAAGTTCACTTCGGAGATACACAGCATGATTTCCTCTTTCAGTACCAGCACCACAATAGATTTAGGTTGTGGCGCCACTGCAGAACTGTTTAAAAAGAAATCTCACCCACCCTGGTTAGAAAAAGGGCAATTTATTATTCTAACTGCAGGGAGCCAACTTCATATCCACCACCAAAACTGCGGGAAAAGAGTGGACTTTTTAAAACAAAGCCACAAAACCTACACACCTTGGATGTAAATGCTTAAAACAGATGAGCAGAATATTTGATTCTCAAACACATGTGAGACTCTCCACTATGTGACATACACGAGTAGGAACACATCTATGTGGGGAGTGCTTTGTGGTTCCGAGTTTCCACACACGATTCATTTTATATTCATATACCAGTGCCATTGAGTTAATACATCATGCTTACAGCCTTTCTTTACAGATAGGAAAATTAAGGCTCAGAGAAGTTACGCGACGCAACAGAAGGCGCACAACTAGCTGCTAAGTGCTAGAGTCCGAAATGAGTTCTTCCTTTAGTTCCAAATTTCATGTCACTCTGCTACCCCTACATTGTTTCTCTGTGCTTTCGTTTCCCAGATGTAAAATGGTAGATTTTCAGTAGATTTTCCCAGGATGCTGTTCTCAACCCTCTGTGTTCTTAAGCAATATCAATTTTTCGCAGCCAGGAAATGTGAACACCAGATTGACACTTTACGTACTTTTTTCGCCTCCTGGCCTAATGAATTAAGGGGAGAGAAAAGTTACCTATTACCACCGGGCCAGATAGTGCCATAAAGGTGTACCGGAGCCTGCCGACACACTGTCGCACTCTTAGGAGACTTAAGAAACCAAGCGTCTCATCTTTCTCTTCTCGGCAGTACCTTGGGGGAGAACCCAGAGAGAGACAATAGCCTCTTGTTTAGTTTTATTAATTGCGAGGGCGGTGGAACAAAAGGATCCGAACGACGACGCAAATGACCAATCGCAAGCGAATCCTAGGCTAGGATTCGCCAACCGGTAGCTGCAAAAGAATGGTGGGCGGGACTTACAATTCTGGGCCCGCTCCGCCCAGGCCGGCCCTCTCAGCCCGCCCAAGAGGCGGAGGCTCCGCAGAGCCCGGCCCACGCCACCTCCCCCGCCAGCGCGGCCCGCCACTGGGAGGGGGTCGGGGACGCGCCAGGAGGGGGAGGAAGAGGGAGGCTAGGGGGAGCGGAGGAAGAAAGGAGGGTGTCTCGCAGAGCTGCGACCTGGGTGGGGGCCTGCTGGTAATAGGAAGCAAGAGGGGAAGGAAAACCAAGGAGCGCTGCTCCTTCCTGCATTATTTTAAGCAGGCTTTGCGAGAAGCTGCTTTTCAGCATTTCTATTTGTTTTTCTTCCTCCTGCTGTGGGGCGGGGAGCTGCACTGGCTCTCCCACGCGACTCCGTTCTGCTGTTGCCATAGATTATTATTTGTAGTCTTTGCAAAACCCTTTCCTTCCTCCCAGCCGGTTCTCGCGTAGACTCTCATTGCTAATGTAACCGCGTCGTGCCACGTTAGTAGGAGGACCAGAGCAAGGTCCCCCCGCTTTCGCCCGAGCAGCCGGACTCCGCCGCTCAATTGTTTGAAACTTCCACGCCCCCTGGCCCCGCCCCTCCCCCCCCAGCCGCTCTCTGCCCCCCGCCCCCCCTCCCCCCCCCCCCCCCCCCCCCCCCCCCGCCCCGCCCTTACCCAGGGTCCGGGCAGGCTCCCTCCCTTCTTTCTCCGCCCTCTACTCCGCCTCCCTCCCTAGTCCATCCCCCCTCCCCGCTCCTGGGCGGTCCTAGCCGCACACCGCAAGAAGAAAAGCCACCCCTTCGTCCCCCTCCCCTACCTCCCATCCTTTGCCCAGGAGCTGCCTTCATCGCAGTCACGCCCCTTCCTTCCTAGGAGCTTTCTGGCTGCCCAAGCTGGTAGACCCCTGATTTATTCCTCCATCTCCGCTCTCTTTTGCCTCATCTTCTCTTAGTTCTCACCGCCCCCTCCACCCCCACCTCCAGGCTGTCTCGCCTTCGACCATCCGCTGCTCCACCCTCTGGCCCGGTATCCTGCCTGTCCACTGCCACCAAGAAGAGCCCGGACGGAGCAGTAAGGAGGGGAGCAGCCGGGAGTCGGGGCTTCCCCACTGCCCATCCCTGGCCTCCGGCCCGGGCCCGAAGCCACTTGAACGAGCAGAGAATCGTCACCTTGTCTTCGTTGCCTTCAGGGGTAGGAGACGCGTGGTTACTTTTCGCGGGGAACTGGGGCAGGAATCCATGGTGGCATGAACTTGATCGTGCCCTCAGAGTGAGTGAGTCGATCTAGATGCGTGTGGGGATGCCCCTGTGTTCTACTTTCTTTGCAGCTGGCCATGAGTTTTCTGGGATATGCAGCAAGTTAAATTGGTAAAGAGTGTGCACTCCTTTTCCTTTCTACAGAGATGCTAGTGGGTACCACTACTTGATGGTACTTTTACTCCCTTGCCTCCTGGGGTCCTTGTAGATCTCTAGGTAATTAAGCACAAAAGGAATTAAAGACCCGAGGGAACTTGAGGTCTACATTTAGCTCAGCAGGAATGTCCGGGCTTATCTCAGATTGCTAGATGCGTTCCTCCTAAATGCTTAGGATTGGGGTGGGGGCTCACACTCCCCTGCCCCGGGGGCCGTGAATTCTAGAAGTCTTAAAGTCTGGGAGTAATCTACAACGTTACTCTCTTTTTGGTAGTGGTGGTGGTGTGGAGGGGGTTGTCCCTTATCTGGTTTATAGATGTTAGTAACAAGGTTTGCGGGATCATGCAGGCGTCTGGAGGGTCCCAAGCCTGGGTCTGGGTCGTTGTACGTTGGTGCTTCAACAGCAAGATGGACTGAATATATGAAAATGAAAAGAAGGCAATTTGAGAGAGGGAAACTGACAGTCTTTGTAGAGTGTGAGAAGTCCCTGGTAAATTGCCACTAATAATAGTATTATAATAATTTGCAAGGGACTACATACAATTAAATGAGAGAGGAAAGGGAAAGTTTGTGAGAAGCAGCATTTCCAATCTTTAGCGTGTATTTTAGAAAGAATTTTCTGACACCTTAAAGTGTTCAATTTAGTTCTCACCCCCCCCCCCATGAAGAGTGGAATTTGGGAGGCAGTTTAAAACTTTTTAAAATATAACCCTCTTCTCTCATTCAGAGAGGAATTAGTCACCATAATCTTCAGTAATGGAGGGCTAAGGGTATTTAAGTCTCCTTGAACTAGGCTTTGTGAAAAGCCCTTTCTTGGGCCAGCCTTTGTGAAGTTAGACCTTTCAGCACCCTCATTTGGTAGCTAAGAATAATTTGAAATGCCATTTTGGACTCCAGATAAATCTTCACCCATCTCCCACCTATCTCCACTTGGGCAAACATGGCAAACTTATAAAAATGGGGGTGTTCAAAGACCTATTACCGAGGTGTCCTCAATCCATTGCTTATTTGGGAACAAATCATTTACTTATATTTTTAGATAATTTTGTTGATTGATTTTAATAGGGGAAAGGAAAGCAGGAAAGGAGAAAAGGAACGTTACAGGGTGACAGTTTTAAAGGCTATCATGTTTCAGATCAGCTGGGAGGGAAAAGTTGTCCTGACCAAACTACATTTTATAACTGGCCTGGGACACTTTACTAGCCAGGTGGTTGTAGAGTAGTTGCATCTATTTACAGATGATAACTCAGGTTCCAGCTATTCTGTATGGGTTTATCTGGTGTCATTTACCACCACTTTCTGGCACTACATCATACTTAATTTTAAGATACTTCTTTCTTTGGAAAAGTCTGTGGCTCCCTAAAGTTGAAAGTGCTTTTTCTAACTTCATAGTCTAGATGTGAGGTATACCTCTGACCATGCTTGTATGGAGAGTAACTTTTACATGAAAGTTCTGGATCTGTTTACTTATTTAAAAGAGTTTATAAGGGAATTTTAAAATTTGTATTCAATACTGTTTTGGATTTGGAAGGTGAAATCTCATTGCTGGTTTATAAAGTAGGGTTTATTGGACTAATGCATAACCAAGGCGTTTTGTGGAGTTGCTTTTTCTGATGTGTTATAAAGAACGGATCAGACTCTTTCTAGAATGCCTTAAGAACAGTCTATTCAAAAACCAGAGGGATGGATACTATGACCTTGAGGTCCCATTGAGTGCCAGAATTCTAAGTGGGTACATCTGCTTCTATGCCTCTCTTAAGAGCCCTCTCCCAGGGCCTGCGCCTCCTTTAAAAGGGTGTCTTTGTAATTAAGCAGCCCTTCTCCCCCATCCCCCTTTCTTCCTTTGAGCCAGCTTTTTAAGGCCCTTTTTCCATTTGGAGACAAGAGGAGTTTCTCACACTCTCCTACTCCCCTCTTAAGGTTTCTTTTCCTTTTCCCCCAAAAAAGTCTCCTGAAGTTCTCGGGATGGTTAGAAGTTGTTTTGTTTTGTTGGGGAAGGAGTGTTACCAATGAGCAGGAGTAGAGGATATATTCCCTCTTGGGAAATGCTTGTGACCAGGTAGCCTCCTCCATGGAGACTGAGCATTTGGAATGCATGAGAACAGTCTATTCTTAGGGAATGTCTGGAAGAAATTGTCCTTTGCACCCATTAAGCCCAGCTTAAACACGCTGAAAAGGGTGGAGAGAGGTGTGTGTGGTCATGGCCGAGGCTTTTAGGATAGTAAATGTTCCCAAATCTCCTATTACATCACCTCTTCCCCCATGGATTCGGTGGGTTTGGAGATCTGCTTGACAAGTTAATTAGCTTGGGACTAAACCAATTTGTTTAGGATTGTGCTCCATTGATTTCCTGTCCCCACGAATTTTTGTTGTTGGTTTACTGTGATGCGTTGTAAGAGTCTTGCTCACTTCTTCGTTTCTTGCTGCCTTTTCTGGACTTTGGTCCAAAATCTAGGGATCCACCTCCAAGTCAAAGGTTCCAGTTTGGTCCCAGGAACTAAGGGGGCATTAAACAGGCTGCCCATACTGCATTACTCTCCTCCATGGTGGGCTTCTGACCCCTTTTAACCCAGAGAAAGGAGGGAAGTCACCCCTTCCACACACAACACACAAAATCTGAACTAGAAAAAGGAAAATAGGAGGTCATTTGCTTTGTAAAAGAATCTACTACAAGTTTCTTTGAAAAAAGTAGCTTTCCTAGTTAGTGCCTTTGAACTATAACTTGATATATACAAATTCACTATAAGTGGGCCTTCTCAGAAACATATTTATTGCATAAAAGAAGACAGAATTTTGAAGTAATGATTATTGTTTGAATTAAGTGAGGCCATTATTTGGTCTTTGAATCTTGTTATATGGGATGAAGTTAATTGTCTAAGTCGTTCTAGTTTGTAATGTTGCTGGCTACGTTTAACCCGAGCCTACAACCACTTGTAGAAGGAGGCTAGTATGACTTTCTGGAAATAAATCAGGTTTCACAGATTTTGATAAGTCTAAGGAGAGGACTCTCTACCCCATATAGGTAAAAGATTTTAACTCCAGTTATATTTGAGTAACCCAAGGATTCAGAAAATTGTTTCTGGCAAATAACAGCAACTGATGCCATTTTTAATCGAAGAATCTATAAGCTTTCCTAGTGAGCCTATTTGTGAGACAAACCTGAGCTCTGGAATCACCTCTAACTCAGTTTATCACCCTTGGCAAGTTTCCTCCTCTGTAAATTGTCGGGGGACAGACAGGGTAAATTTGAGAACCTGTTCTGAAAACTTTACGGTGCTCTTCCTAGGCCTTGATTTCTGGTTGAATGTGAATGATTCCTACTAGAATAAGGTGCAACAATTGTTAGAAATACAATCATGTAGTCATCTGAATGTAAAAAAAAAAGCCTGTAAGGATATATCAACATAAATGCATTGTGTTTTGTATTTTAACAACGTATCAAGTTAAAAAGGTAAGACTCTGTCAAAACTTCATCAAGAATCCCATCATCCTTACAGAATGTCTGCTTTCAGTTTTCCTAGTTCAAGTCCTTGTTTCTGTACTTCCATGAATTTTACATAGTTGGGATCATAGAAATGTACAATGCTGCTTTTAAATAAGAACCCACCTATGACTTAATTTTGAAAACCTGTGTGGAGGAATGAAGTCAGAACCTGACTGAATAGGCGTGAAGCATCACATACGTTTTTTCCTCAAATGCCAGAAGAGACTAACAGAGTTAATAAGTAATCCCTAACCTCTCTCTGTGATTTAGAGGTGTTCATGTATCTAGTGAGGCTGTTAATTCTACTCCCTTGACCTTCTGTTACTCTCCCCCATTCTTTTTAAGCAAAAAGAAAACTAGTGTTCACTGTTTACTTTGTCTAAATCATTAACAATGATTCTTAAATCACTATATCATCATATCCTATCAAGAGAGTACAAATGGGTAGACTATGAAGTCTCCCGAACAAGAAAGGAAAAGCAGGAAAGCACAAATGTTTTGTAGCTTTGAAAATATGTTTCAATTAGACTAAAAAATAATAAGGAAATTAAGGATTTTAGACAATTAAATAAAAGACATGTAGGTGTAGCGGAATGACCCGCATGTAATGGGTTCTTCGTTTGAGGCCTTCAGCCTACAGTCAAAGTTCAGTTACACAGTCCTTTAATTTTCCTTTGATAGAGAAGGTATGATATAGATAAGATATCCAAATTTGGATGCACTCATTCCTGGAAACCAGTGGCTCATCATAAATTAGATTAAAATTTTTTAAACAGAATAGAAAAGTAAAGTGTGAGTTTTTAGTACTTCCGGAGTACCAAGTTAAGTACAGGAACATTTTTTTATGATATGTGTTCATGGCGAAAAGGCAGATGGGTATATTTGCTAGCATCTCCTAAGATAATTTTTGAAATCTTTTTTAGCTCTATAGGCTGCCCCTGACATTTGTAAAGTCACTTTCACTATTGCCTCAACTCCATGAAATATCATTAGACTGCGTGACTTGAAGCCAGGATCAGGGTTTCTCTGCCCAGCCCTCTCTAACTTGCCATGTGACCAAGGGTAAATGAATTAGCTGCTCTGAGCTTCAGTTACCCTTCTTGGAAGCAAGGATATTAATACTTCACAGAGGTGTTTAAGCATGCTTCATATTGGGCAGATGCTTTGAGATCCTTGGATGAAAGGTGTCTGCATGATGGCAGAGCAGGCTTATTATAAGGTCCTGAGCAGGTGTTCACTTTTAATGAGCTTTGCTCTCTTATAACATACAGTGCCCTTTGGTGCCCCATTGCCTTACTGACTGTAATTGATTGTCTCAACATTTGTATTATCAGCCCTCTTGGCTTTTAAAAAAAATTAAACATTTTCATTCTCTGTGGTAAGCTGAAGTTCAAATAGGAAGACTCTAGCATCTGCCACGGTGATGAAAAATAGCTTCGAAAAGAGACATTAGTTGGAATGTGCCATAGAGATCAGTGAGTTCTTCAAAGCTCTTCCAAAAGATTAAAAAGGGTAAAGCAAATTTCTGTGTGTGTCTGTGTGTGTGAGTGTGTTTTAAGGGAGAAAGTTTTGAGTAATATTTGCTTGTGACACATACTGATGATAGCCAGTAACTGAAACCCAGCCATTGTAGTGTTTTATACGCAGCTGGTTTTTATTAATGATGGAATATTTATGCTTGCTGTACAATTCGTGGCTCATTTCCATGTGTATGTCAGAACTTAAATACCCCCCAAAGTAACATTAAGATAAGATTAAATATAAATGTGGCCAAGCTAGAAAGGGTGGATTTTGCGGGGGTCTCCCTTGTTCTTATTGGTGTTGCTTCAGATCACAATAACTGCCCTCCAACTTTAGACATAGATGCTGATCTTTTTTTCTTCTTTATATATATCTCATAGCAAACTTCACATTTTGATCCTTTTGATATGGACAATCTTCCCCCCTTTCATAATGCAGATGAAACTGATGTATGTGTTTTTTAAGAGCATATTTTCCCTGCACATGCTTCTCATTATCCGAGAGGCCTGGACTCAATCAGTAAAGGAGCAGAGAAACCACATAATTGAAAGGAGAATGACGGTGGTGCATACTTGGAATATTTGTGGGAAGGGGATTGCTGACATCAGAAAATGTAGTGGCCTGAGTGTTAACAGCATGGAAGAGAAATAAGCTTTCTGTGTTTCTGTGTATTGAGAATTATTTTTAAGGGGATAAAAATATGGGCCAGGTTTGACATCCTTTTATGAAGTTGCCCTGGAAACTTTGATGAAGGTTGTTATAGAATAGTTCAATTAAAACCTTCCCCATTAGGAAGCTAATTAGTACATCACTTACTCATTTTGGTTGTTTTCAAGGGGCATGGATTTGCATTGAATTAATGACATTTTTTTCCATGTGATAGCAGACTAAGATAAAAATCACAGATGGGGAAAATTATTCAGATTGCCTATTTTGAAGAAATCTAATTTCCTCTTTATTACATTTAGGTTTTCAGTTCAGATTTTTGTTTCACTCTGTTTGTATACAGTGATCACATTTTAGTTTAATAGTCAGTTTTACTTTCTGGATCATGGGCTGTAAACCAAAGCTTATTAATTTGAGTTTCCTGTATGGATTGGAGAAATACGGCAAATGACAATAAACCATTTTATTAAGGTAACATTTGGGTTTTTTTCTTCTACAATTAGTTTCTCTTCGCTGTGTGTGTGTGTGTGTGTGTTTGGGAGAGGCAAATTGTTTTTTTAAAGTAAACAATTTTTGAAGCTAAGAAAATTTTGATGACCCCCTTTACCCCCAAGAACATTTTGTCTGCCTCAGGCTCTCATTTAGGCTTCCATTAGGACAATGTGATGACTTTTCTGACCTGGTACGTTTTGTGACTAGGCTAAGCAGTTCTCCCTTGGCAGCCTGAAGGAGAGTGGTTATGTTGGGAAGCAGAATGCAGGCTTCCTAGCGCATTCTTTCTACTGAACTCCATCTTTTTTAGGGGAACAAATACTCGCTCCTGAGATTTCAGGGCCACTTGCAATAGAATAAGTGCTCTGTAGCTAACTATGTAATATGAGTCCGCTGTGGTCCTCCTTTTCCCTGTAACTAGTAGCCAACAGTCATTCTGTGCATATATTTCCTGGTGCTATGCCCATGGCATACACCTGCACTAGTTTTGGAAAGTGGGACGGTTGACTGGGTTATATGATTTGCAGTTTACCTGATTTCACCCTAATCCTTCCAGTGAAGGCCAATTCTAGATTTAGTTTTGCAATGGCAACTCAGTCAAGACAGGTTCCTGGGGCTTGCAAGTCAGCGGGAGGAGGAGGGGCTGCCTTTTGGGGAGTGACTCAGGCCCTTTGGTATGAAGATATGAAATGCTGGCTCCTGTCCATGCACCTGCTGGATGCCACACCTGCAGTCAGCACCTGAGCCCCACTCAGGCACAAAATCCAGACTGAAGGCAGATGGGGCTCCCTTCAAAAGGGGTACAGCAAAAGAGGGAGCTCCCCATTATCTTAGTGGAGCACCACTGCGAATTACATTTAGACATTCCACTGTTGGTATGGGGAAACATCTGAGATATTTTCTTCTAGGTGTAGCACGCTCGCTTGCTTAAGATAGTGTTGGAGTGCTGAGGGAGTTTGTTTGCCTAATGAGTTTCTTTTCTGAACTGTTCTCATTTGTGTAGAAGTTTGTGTCTAGTAACCGAGCACAGGGCAGGAAGTCACAAGACCTGAGTTCTGATTCTGGCCCCGCAGTGAAATCTTGGTCAAATTAGTTATCATTAGCTATCTGTTCTGAACTTGAGCTTCTCCAGTAGTAAAATGGAATTAATCACGTCTGCTTTTCTTTCCTCACAGAGCTGCTGAGAAGGACAAATAAGATAACAGAAGTGCAAGAGCTTTTGTCTCCTTAGAAGAAAGGCTGAGAAATTAAAGGTAATAGTATTGTTACTGCTATTCTGTGTCTTTCATTCCTTTTCTTTTTATTGCCTCTAGCAATGTCTTTGGAAAGTTGTTATTTACTCAGTATACAATTATTAAGCATATTTTATGCACCAATTAATGTTTTATGTGCCAGGAAGGATACAGTGAAAAATCATGCACCCAGCTCATGCCTTCTAAGATCTCACAATCTAGTAACTTCCATTTCCGGCTCAACTCATGACAGTGATTTCTGCCTGGGTATTTAAAAGACAAGAATTAACTTCATTTTTTCTCTCTGCATTGCTACTTGGGACTTTCATCCCTGGAGCAGTGTATTCCCAGGTTTAGATTGAAGGTATATGGGTGGGGGGAAGCCACGAGGTAAATAAAAGAATTTCTTTCTCGCTCTCTCATTTGCAAAGTACCTGACCCTTGAATGATCACTTTTTTCAGGGGTCCAGCCTTGGTAATCTTCTGTTCCTGCTCTGTGTGATCCAGTCCACTCTTTGACTTTAGCTGTTATCCATATGCTAATGATTCCCAAAGGCAAATCTTAACCTATCTTTGACTCCTCCCTTTCCAACTTCCCCACCATCAAGTTGGCTATCAGATTCCATGTCTCCCACTCAGCTCACAGGTCTTTTCCTCTGGGAAGCTTTGCTCAGATGGCCCTGAGTTTTTTGTAGGGTCCTCTGCATTGCCAGAGCTGTCTGCTCATACCTCTGGTTTCTGGTTGGATTGTGCCCCCTCTGCTTGATTGGGAGCTCCTTGAGGGCTGGGCTGTATTTTATTTCTCTTTTTTCTCCACTCTAGGACCTATACAGTGCCTGGCTATAGTAAGTGCTCAATAAATGTTTGTGGAAACTATAGTGTGATAAGTGCTGTAATAGAGATGTGTACAAAGTCCAGTAGGAACACCTGGAAGAGCAAATTCATTTTCCATATTGAGCAGAGTTGGGTACAGGGGGAACATGGAGAACGATTAGGGAGAAACCTTCAAGGAGAGGGTGGAAAGCGGAACTGCCCTCTTCTGAGAGTTCTGACTAAGCAGGCCAGGAAAGAATGCCTGTTGTGTCTGCTCTTGCTAAGCCTGGGGCATCTCTGGCCTGTTGCCTCCCCTGCCTTAGGACTAGATGACTTTTATGGTCGGGTCTGCAAATAAACCTCTGTCTATAATACATTGACCATTTAAGACAGCTGCCACTTAGTCATATAATATTAAACAGGGCTGATCTTAACAGTGCCACCTTAACTGTGGCTGAAAATAGAGGTACACACACAGGCTCATTAGTCATGTATGCTTAGTTCTGTACAGCAAAATACTCTTAAACTATGTTGAACATTGGTATCTGAAAACTAACAAATTTAATTCTCAGAATGTAACAGGTTGGGTCACTGGAACTGAATGTCTTTAGCTGACTCTCAGATCTTTCCAAGGGCGAAAATGAAACATGATATAAGCCATTACAGGCCATGAACCTGTTCTCACCCACCTGATGCTTTTACTAATTAGCTTCTTGGCTGGGTGGCAATTTGGGGCAAGTGCATGCAAGCTGGATTCACAGGGGAGCCCACATTCCACTCTGCCATTTCACAAGCCACTGGGATACTAGACTGCTTCTCTTGGCTTCTTTCCCTCCCAGGAGTCCTGCTCTGCCCTGGTGGAAGAATGGGAGCACGAGAGCTTTTCATTAAATGAAGGAGAAATTTCATGGGGCTTTGGTGTTTTGCTAGTTTTATTTTTTTTAGTGGATTGTCTAAAAACATTCATGCTCCTTGACCCATTAATTTCACTTCTGAGATTCTATCATTAGGAAACAATCCAAAATATTGAAAAAGGCTAAATCACAAAGATGGTTTTATGACATTATTTAGACTAGCACAAAATTGAGAGCAATTTAAATGTCTTAATAATTGGAGGATGGGTAAGTGAATCTTGATATACTCATTTAATGGACTATTACACGGCTGTTGCAATGTTTATTATGAAGTCTATGCCACAACATGGAGAAAGTGCTTTTGATAAAGTGAGATGTAGGATTCAAAATTCTATGTACATTAATATTTCATTACTTTGTAAAAACACAGATACACACAGAAAAAAACTAAAGGAAATACGCTGTAATGCTAGCAATGTTTGAGTTCAGGTGCTGGGATTATGAGTGATTTTTTTCTCGTTATTGTATTTGCATGTTCTGCTTATATTACTTGTAAAATAAAAATAAAAGTGGGTAGTATGCCATCGAAGATGGGAGATTGGTAAAGCAGGTAGCTTCTAAGTATATTCTTAAACTTTTCTCAGTTTATATTCAATCGGATTTCATGGAGTGCTCATACTTTTTCTGAGGCAAGAAGAAATGGGATGTCACGGCATGATCCATTCCTCCCTTCGGATGGGCGTGTGTGGAGGGAGGTGAAAGGGTAGTGCAACAGGATTCTCCTTGTTACCCAGTGTTTCACTGCTCATGTACACTTTATGGTTCATCACCTTCGCTGCTTATTAACATGTTCAAGTTAATTGCTTTAGAATACAGAAAAGTAAAACTGGGACCAAATTAACCACACCTTTGAGTGGCCATCTCAGAAACAGATAACTGACACTGATCCTCAGTAATATTTGGAAATGCCAAGGCTTTACTGTTGTTCTTAAAATAATTTCCCAACCTAATCTGGATAGAGGTGGAGATAGGAGCAAAGAGGTGGGGCCGACTCAAAGCTTTTTCTTAAGCTAGTGCTAGACTTAAGCAAGAGCAAGTGCCAAGTTGGTATGATGTTGACAAGACCTAGAACAGGGGCCTGGAAACATTGATCAGCAGAGGTTCGTGTTACTGTCTGACCTACCTACATATCTTGGCATAAAGAGGAGACATTTTGCAAGGTTCTTCTGCCATGCTTCTAGCTAAATACATCCCTCTTACCTCCTTGAATTTTCCCTCCTGACATTAACATTTTACTTCCAATGGAATTGGGAAATTTGTTGTAGCATTAAACCAAGTTTATAGTCTCTTAAAACCAGAGTCAATTCAATTTAATAAACATTTGTTAAGCATCTTCTATGTACAAGCTAATATGCTAGATAATTATTTTAGTGGAAGGGCTCTTGCCCTAGGTGTAATAAAACCTGCATTCTGGCCCTGCCTCTGACCCCTTTTAAGCTCTGGCATCTTCATTTATAGCAAGAAGGGGTTGGACCACTAGATGGCCTCCCAAGAGTCTTTTTAGTTCTGGCCTTCGCTGATCTAAGGACCCCTGCACAAAAGACTCAGTTGCAAGTAAACGTTTTGAAAAAACAACCTTAGTTCAAAAAATTGCTGTAGCCTTTTAGAAAAAGGCCACTTTGAAATAATATTAATAGCTAACTTTTATTGAGCCTTTACTATGTGCCAGGCTCTTGCTTAGCACTTTACATGGATTACCTCTTCTAATCTTTATAACAAGCCTATGAAGTATAAACACAATTATCTCTAGTTTGCAGATGATGACGTTGAGACTTGGGAGGTCAAGAGACATGTATGAGGTCAGTTAGTAAGCCATAGATCCAGGATTTGAACCTGGGCAGTGTGACTCTAGGCCCATGCTCTTAACCATCATGTTGTTTATGCTGCCTGCCCATTACCCATTGAAAGTTTAGGGGTAACCTGCAAAGGGACCATTGTTTCTTACCTCCCAAAGGAAGTGAATTAGTATCCTGGGTTGCAAGACTGTTTGGAACGGTGTTCTCTAGGACACTTCAGGCCACAATATGGACCAACCTGAGAGGCCATGGGAGAATTCAGTGGGCTGTTTTGCCTCTCTCTTTGTGTGGGAGTTGTGTGTGTGTGTGTGTGTGTGTGTGTGTGTTTGTGTGTGTGTGTTTTATGCACAAATACATGCACATAGATACAGGGAAATCTTTGAACTGGCTCCTGTCCATTTAGCTGGAAGTAAAATTGTATGGAACAAGTTGACCAAGATTTAGCAGAGAAACTGGTTTTCTAAACTTAGATTCTTCATCCTGGTTGGTGGAGTGATGGGTGGGGGCGAATTAGGAGGAGGAGGTAGAAGGGATGGAAAGATCTTAAAGGATATTTCAAAAATTTATTTGAAGGATGGGAATTTGGTCTGCCCTGGCCACCTTCTAATGCTGATTTTCTGGGACTTGGCTTGGGAAACATCTGGGCTCTCACTAATGTGTTTTGGCTCAACCTCCCAGGTATACTGAGAGAGGCCAATGACTGCAAATGGAGTAAGAATTTAGCTTGGCCTTGCTACCCTGTTGTTGTTACAGAAAAGTTGAATATATAGATTGAAATTGCATTTTTAAAGGAAGAACCATGGATATCCTTTCCTCCCCTATTAAATATCTTCAGGGACAGTCTGTTTGTCTGGGAGAAACAAGGTTATTTTATTGATTGAAGATGATGTCAGACCCCTGGCAGTGGCGTGATTAAAGCTGCGAGCAGCAGAAAGTTTGCACAGTTCATACTATTTTAGTTCTTGACAAGGAATCTTTTCCTTTCCTTTCTCTAATGAAAAAATGGAGTAGTGTTTTCCTCCTTCTGTGATTCTTAACATGTAGATGAACATGAGTTCCTTAAGAAAAAAATCAGTAAACTGGAGAGGAATCAGCAAAACTTTTTTCTTAGGCTGATTTCTTTTCCTCTTTTAAACAGAAACAAAAAAGGCCAGGGGGCGGCGGGTGAGGAGGGACAGTCTGTGTCCGGTTGACATATAGTGATTTGGTTTTTGAAAACAATATGGAAGAGAGGGGACAAAATTAAGGGAAGAGAGTAAGACTTCAGACAAGTAAAGTTTTCTTGGTGAGGAGCTGGGTCAGCAGCAAGCCCGTCAAAATCAGCATGAAGAATCTAAACAGTACTGGAAAAGCATTGTATGGTGGTTTCTAGCCAGGGGCTCAAGTTTAAAAGCCTTGGGCTGTTTTCTGAGTGTTTCAGTTAAAAAGAAAAAAGACAACTGTTTTGTTCAGAGTTGGACAATAGAAGTACGGTGGTTATTTACCATAGCTCTGTTAACAGTCCAGCTTTGATTCCAATCAGAAGTTGTTCCTCTGCTTTGAAATTAGGGGAGACACCCTAAAATAATTACTTCGCAGATTGGAGACAATTTTCCTTTTGATTGTGATTATATGTTGGGCCAAAACAAGATGGAAAGACAAATTTCCATGTTTGTTCACTCTATATCTGTTCACTTTATTTTTGGCAACATTGCAAGGAAATAATGTTAAATTAATCACTGTGCGGTTTTGTGGATTTTTTTTTAAACTTGGATGTTTTGGACATGCTCCCAAAATACAGAGACGCTTGTGTGCTTCCTTTGCGTTGCCTCCTCTTCAAATGGCGTTTCTGGTGTGGATTAAAGCTTTTCCTTTAAGTGGTGTGAGTCATGGCTAGGCTGGGACAGAAAATAGGAATGTGGATCATGTGCATCTCACCTAAACACAAACTCCTCAGTTTTATAACTATTTTGCTTGAACCTGCAGGGCCTTTTAGGGGATCAAAGCAGTAATTAGAAGTGAGAACTATCTCAAATCCATATCTGGTGAGCGTTTGCATCTAGCCTCTGTGATATGAGTCTAGTAGTTTCCTTTTGTGGAGATACTGGGACAGTGGAAGTACTGAGAAAGCAAATGGAGGCATCTTCTCCTCGGAGCAGAGTTGCTGCTATATGTTGAGAAGGGCAACCAACTTTGTTACTCACCTAAGAATGGATGAATCATCAATCAGATTGTAAGCTCTGTGAGGGCAGGAACTATATGCTGTGTGTTCTGTATCCCTCATTGCGTCTAGCGTGAGGCTGGCAAATATCTGGGGTAGCCAGCATGCAGTAAGTACTTAATGACTTGGTTGAAAAGAAGTTTTGGGTATTTTCTGCCCATCTGAGGCTGTGGCAGTTAAATCAGGAGCTTCACTGATCATTCTTTTTTTGACCAAAAACCTACCTTCTGATGATTGCCTTCTTTCTGGAATGTGGGGCAGTGAGCCTCACTTGCCTGCCCTGCCACTGATAGCAGTTTAAAGGTTGTACCCTAAAGGTGGCAGTGGTTATGACTTTTGTCATCACCCACCATTCCAACTCAGGATGGAAGCAGCGGCTTTTGGGGGCTGTGAGGCTAGAACAGAGCAATCTTTTCCAGTCTCAGACCTGAACATTTCCATCCCATGGAGACTGACTGACCTCCTAAACACAGCTGCTGGCTAGTGAGGTTTCTTTTTGTCCTAGTGGAAATGGACTCTGCCACTCATTTAAAAGGCAAGCAGATGGGAGGATAAGTCATTCCCTCCGAAGGACTGGTTTGGTTAACTGTTGGCCATTGGTGGCAAAATAGAAACGACGTTTTTATTTCTCCCTCCCTCCCCCTCCTGAACATTTCAGAGTGACCAGTGGTTGGACTCTTGGCGGCGCTTACCCTGAACCTGAGTGTTAGGGGAGAGGGAATCTGCCGTTGCGGTTTCTGGAGCTGCTCATAAGCAAGAATTCCCTATCCTGATCAAGGCTTTAAGCCTAAAAGAAAGCAGAAATAGGTATGGACCATCGATGTGTGTGTGTGCCTGGTGTGTCTGTGAACCTGTGTGCGTGCTGGGTGGGGTGGGTGTGGAATGGGAGGGGGTGGTATACTCTTCATGGTCTGGGGCAGCTCAATGTCTGGATTTCCCTGCCTTGCGGGAGGGGCTTGTAAGTGAGTTTGTTTTAACCATACATGCTCCCATTTCCAGTTTTGTTTTTTTTTTTTGAGAGAGGAAAAGTAGTTTGGCAGTCATCTTTCCAGGTTCAGGCACCAGAAGAGATTTATATGTTGTACTTGTCAGCCTATCAGAACATCCCAATCTGACAGTTTAACTCCATGAGTCCCAGAGGGTCACTGGGAAGGAGGGAAAAGGGACTAGAGGGCAGGTTGCTCAGCCTCTTGGTGTGCATTTCCCCAAAGAATACGATGAATGGGATTTAAAAAGGGCCTGTGGAAGGTTAACTGTGGGGTCAAACTGCTCAATAGAACAGTTGGAAACCGGGTAGCAGTAATCATGCAAGAAGTGCAAAAGGAGAGAAGATGACCTTTCTCCAGCTACCATATACATCCTCTCGGTCAACTCCCTGCAAGACTGAAGGAAATGGGGTCATGTTTCCAGAGAGATTGGAGGCTGTCTAATATCATAGGAAATCAAGTCCTGAGAGCCAGGTTTCCAGGGTTCTCACCTAGGAACCTGAGGCTGTTAAGTTGACCATTATTGTGACTTTGTGTGACATCATGTCCATTCTCCAACAGTACTTCAGATCCTCAGAGTGAAAGTTTCATTATTGAAGATTAGTATTGAATTGTAGTACTTAACATGACAGACACATTCTCTCCAAAGGTTTTATGAGCCTCTAATGGGTTTGTGTATACTATACTGTGCAGAGAGAGAGAGAGAAAGAGGTCACCTACTACTATTTTTCAGGTGAGAAAATAGAAGACAAGAAAAGAAGAATCAATTGCTCAGTGTACTCTGTAAACCCATAGCGTGATTAGAATTTGAATCTTGAGTTTCCTTACTACTGGTACCTGTTTCACTCAACTCATATTACTTCCTTAAGAAGAATTAGTGATGGTGGTGGTGGTTGGGATATGATCATGATACCCTTTTCCAAAAGATGACCTTTTTATTTTTCAATTTCTAAAAGCTGTCAGAGGCACACTTCAAATGAACAAGGGCCTCCCCTTTAATCTCCTTTTACACAAACAACAACAAAATCTCAATGACTATTCCTGGATGGCTGAAAGAGAAACTTTGTCAATAACAATTATCCCAAGCCCTTCTCTTATTAAGCCAAGGAGCATCCAAAACAGACAATACAAAATGGATTTTTTTGGGGAAAAGATTTGTTTCAGAGTTTTATGAGATCAGAGAAAAAGATTTGCATCAAGGAGGGGTCATTCATATCTGGTGCAAGCCAAGCTCTCTTCACCTTTTGTTGATTTTAATTATTATTTGGCACTTTGTAGCTCCCTTGACGTGCTGAACTGCTTTACAGATCCGTCTATAGGGTAGCTTCTCCCCACTGTCCTGCCCCCAGTGCCACAGCCATTAACAGTGGATTTTTCATTTAAATAGAATACAGAAAGATGAACTTTGTAAGGACCTAGGAAAATTACACTCTGATTACTCTACTTGACTGTTCCAGGCTTCCCCAGTCCTCTTAGGATTTAAGTCAAGATTGAATATTTAACCCATACTAAAGGTGAAAGAGGAAACAGAGAGCTCTTACGCCTCCAAGTTCCTCATCATGTCAATGCTAGAGCCAGGAGTCGCCAAGAATTAACCTATTAATTCTAGATTCAATTCATTACTTTGTTTCTCCAATGGAATCCTCACCCCCAAATACCCATTTTCTTGCCCCTTAGAGGAATGATTTATCCATCAACTGAGTGTTAAGCTTCCTGTTTCCCCTTCCCAGGTCAAGGGCAGCCCAGGTGCCCAATTTCTCTCTCTCTTCACAAGGCACCACCAGCAATAGAGATGAGAAATTCTGAAGAACAGCCAAGTGGAGGAACCACGGTATTGCAGCGTCTTCTACAAGAGCAGCTTCGGTATGGCAATCCTAATGAGAATCGCAACCTGCTTGCCATTCACCAGCAAGCCACAGGGAATGGCCCTCCTTTCCCCAGTGGCAGTGGGAACCCAGGCCCTCAGAATGATGTGTTGAGTCCCCAAGACCACCACCAACAGCTTGTGGCTCATGCTGCTCGACAAGAACCCCAGGGGCAGGAAATCCAGTCAGAAAACATCATCATGGAGAAGCAGCTTTCCCCTCGAATGCAGAATAATGAAGAACTCCCAACCTATGAAGAAGCCAAGGTCCAGTCCCAGTACTTTCGGGGCCAACAGCATGCCAGTGTTGGAGCTGCCTTCTACGTCACTGGAGTCACCAACCAGAAGATGAGGACCGAGGGACGCCCATCAGTTCAGCGGCTCAATCCTGGGAAGATGCACCAGGATGAAGGACTCAGAGACCTTAAGCAAGGACATGTCCGCTCCTTGAGTGAACGACTAATGCAGATGTCACTGGCCACCAGTGGAGTTAAGGCCCATCCACCTGTTACCAGCGCTCCCCTCTCCCCACCACAACCCAATGACCTCTACAAGAATCCTACCAGTTCCAGTGAATTCTACAAGGCCCAAGGGCCACCTCCCAGCCAGCATAGCCTGAAGGGCATGGAACACCGAGGCCCCCCACCAGAATATCCTTTCAAGGGCATGCCACCCCAGTCTGTAGTGTGCAAGCCCCAAGAGCCAGGGCACTTCTATAGTGAGCATCGTCTGAACCAGCCAGGGAGAACAGAGGGGCAACTGATGAGGTATCAGCATCCCCCTGAGTATGGAGCAGCCAGGTAAGAGAATTCCCTTTCTGTCATTTCCTGACCTCATCCCCAACCAGCTTCTGCTCTGTGTTGGGAATCTTAAAGGAAGGAATGGGCAGGTGTTTGGTGTAACAAACTCTGCAATGCATGGCTGGTCCCGGCTTAGTGAATTTTCTGCCAACCTGAATTTCTAGCCTCTTCAGCCATAATTAGCACTATATTAACATTCCCTTGACTTTAAAGGTTGAGCATGGCTTCAGCTGCCTAGTGGATGAACAGGAGCACGAATCTGGATTTGAGCAGCTATTTGCTGTCCTGCCTCCTAGGATTATTGAAGGAAGGGTCAGCGTTCCTCTTCTTGTGAGTTATTAAGCCCTTCCTTGAGGGGCAGAAGCAAATTATTTTGGACTTTAATCTGGAATATCCTATCACTTCCATTTGTTCCCCTCCACAAAACTCTCATCACTTATTTTTGTGAACAAATCTCTCCGCAGAATTACTGTTATTCTTTCGGACACTGAACAAACACCCTGATATTACTGTGGGAGAAACTGTATATGTACAGGTTCAGAATATTACTTGCCTTGTACTTCCTTGCAGTTCATGAAGTCTGGACTGTTTCATCTTTCTTCTTAGAGAGTTTCTTCTTAGAGAGTTCGGTGCCTGTCACATTTTTAAACATCTGAGTTAAATTCGTATCATATATAGAAGTTTTGGTCAGATGCTAAAATACAGAAGGAAAATTATTTCTACGACTTCTGTACCACTTGCCATTAGTCTAGGAGGACTGTTTTATATATTCAGTTGTTCCTAAATATACTTCTGAATTATTCAAGGGTCCACTGTCCCGTTGCAGTATCAACCTGACCTTATGATTCCATGATTTTCTTTATTGTTCCTGTTGTTACTGTTGGGGCCATGTCTCTGATTAGTGGTATTTCAGCATATGGGGCAGAGCAAAGGTTTTAATTGTGGGCAACAGTGATGGCAGTTATGTGTGGTATTCCTGCCCTCTTACCCTGGGTACTTATGGGTGGCCATGAGGTTTGAAGTCCCTGGACATAGGGTGGCCTTTTTCCATAGGTGGCGCCCACACTAGGCCTGTAACCTCTTTGATGTCTAACTCTTTGCCTCCTGTCCCCTTCTCACTCATTTGGGGAAGAGCTTCTTGGCTTGAAGTTTACTGGTGACTCAGGGGAGAAGGCAGTCAGGGGGTGGAGTAGGGTGAAGGTAAGAGAATGCACCTGGTGTTTCCTGGTATTTCATTTTTTCCCCCTTCCAGGTCCTGTTTATTTAGCCAGAGGCAATTCACTTTGGGCTCCACCCCTAACTTTGCCAGTTTAGGATTTTTTTTCCTTGACCCAGGTTGGTTTCCTAACCTTTTTCAACCTCTTCTGTGCAGCTTTCACAAGGCAGGAGCCTAAGTTCTGATAAGTCCCTTGGAACAGGAAATGGGGTAAGGGACAGGGCCCTTCCAGTTTAAATGAGAGCAAGAATCCGATTCCCATCTGCCCAATGAAACGGAAGACCCAGGGAGGGGCCGGTCTGTTGGATTGCTTAGCTTAGTGGAAACCCATCCAAGCCAGCAAAATGTCAATGAAGCTGGGGGTTTTATTTTGCTCTTCCCATCAGCATGGAAGAGTCTGTGGGACTCCCTCCCGTACGTGGATGGGCTGACGTCTGTTGCCTTGTGGGAGGGGAGTGTTGGCTGGGGTGTGGAGCAAAATCCAAAGCCCCGCTCAGCACATGGCCCGCCTTCCCAGGAAAGCTATTTTCAGAACTCATTCACCAGTATTGTTTGTGATGTGAAATGACTCCCACAGTGTTTGAAGCTAGATGGAAAAGCCCTTTGATCTGCCTAAATAAATAATAAGGAGCCCAAAGAGGGATCTTTTTTCTTCCCATACTGATTAAACCATCAGAGAAATTTAGCTGTGTATATTTTACAGGAAGATATTTGTATTTTCTCCTCCGTCCTGCATTATCTGTGGATCTCTATTCCTATCTCCCAAGGCAGTAGCAATCCCCAAATGCTGATTACCCTCTCTTGAACAGTATTTTAGTATACAGGTTTGCTCCGTTTTTTTTTTTTTTCCTCTCAGTGGGAGAGGAATAGGCTGCTTGATATGCTCGATGAATAACCAACCCTAAAACGGTCCTAATCAGAAGATGCTCTGAGTGAAGTTTGGGTCTGCATCAGACAAATTCTGGCAGCAAAATTTTTGCAGGGCCTGGGCTGAGGGAGTGGCACCTGTTGACAAATTACTGGCAAGGGGAGGTAGTTGAACTGCTTTCCAGAAGTGTACCGCTTTTAGGTGGTGACACATTTTTCCTCCTTTATTTCCTTTAACCAACTAACTAGACAGTTTGTGAGTACCTTTCCAAGTAACTGCTGCTAGTACCAAAGAATTAGAAGACTGAATTCTTAGTTCTTAATCCACAGATTACAGATCAGGATGCAAAGCAAGGTCTTTGAACAAATTGCTGTTCACAAAACTTTTGTTTGCCTTTAGAGGTGCAATAAAATGTTAGAGATTTGCTGTTAAAATGAACAAAATGTTATAAACAATCTTTTTATTACTTCATCTACCCTATGCCACTTATATCTTCCCCACTTAAAAAATAAATATCCTGAATGCCCAAAACTCCAGATGGGAAACAAGGCCAAGCCATCTGAAGAAGTGAATCTTTTTTCTGAATCTTTGTCTTTCTAAGTGCTAAGCCTTTTCTGCATCTGGGGTTTAGACATTTATCAACTGCTTTAAAAAATTAAATCCTTTCCGTTTGTAAAGCAGCCACCTCCTTACAATTGTTGAAATCGTGCCCAGATCTGAGGTTTCTTGAAATCATTGTTTAGTGGAATCTAAGGGTGACCTAACTCTGTAGTTCAGAGCAGAGCTGGTTGTGCAAGAGAAACAATCAGGAATTTGCAGCCCTCTCCAGGATTCACAGATTCACCATTACAGAGCCTGGGAAAAGCACAGTTTCTGTGGGGAGAATAAATTGAGATCCAGGCTGTTGGTGGCACCTGCTCTGGTGAGAGTGTGCGTGTGCGGGCTTGCACATGTATGGACCAGGAGTGTGTAGTGTGTGTGTCGGGGAGGCAGTTGGGTAGGTGGGTATGTGGTTGGGAAGGGCGGGGGCTCCCAGTCAGTGAGGTGGCAGGGTGGAAGGTGCTGTGTCAGCTGGATGGACCGCCTTTTGCTTTCCCTTTGTGTCCTCACAAGTTGCCTCTGGGAGGGAGTTCCCCCGGCTTTGGCAGGGATACTGATTTTGGTCATTGGCCTCTGTCCTGTATGTATGCCATATCCCCTTTTCCGCAGGGCACCACGGGCCCAGGTTGTCTTAGGAAGGAGCAGGATGAGGGGAGGGAAGGGGCAGGGAGGCAGGTCAGGGCTTCCATGGGATCATGTGATTCTATTGTCTGCAGGCGGCTTGTTGTTCCTGGTTAATGTGTCAGTTGGGAGCGATTCCTGCTGCTGTGCAGTGGAAGGACCTGCAGAGTATGCCGCTTACCCAGCTGCCACCTTTGTTATTACTATTACTTTTATCATTATTTAGTCTTGAGTGTGTTTTTGCATCCTCTGGCATCCTCCCAGCCCTTCCCAACTTCTGCCGTTCCTCAGTCCCTTCCTCTCAGGGAGAACTTCCCTCCAGTATTAATACTGTCCTGCTTTTTTTGGTGGGTGGATGCAGGAGCCCAGATGGAGTTCGTTGGCTGGAGGGCTTTCTCTCGTTTTGCAGCTGCCCAAGCCTTGCTTTGTGTTTGCAAACCTGCCAGGGATGGACTGCCTTGGTTTTCCCAACATCACAGTGCACTGAAATCTGCTTCCTTTTCCAGCCTGGGGAGCCCCAGGAGCAGTTGCTTTGTCTCCCCTTACCTCCAGGCAGAGCCCAGAGTGATGGCCAGGGCCACTGCTGTCCTGGGCTTATCTGACTCTGGAGACCTCCTTCCGGAGACTTTGTGATCTCCTCTTTTCTGAGGCCTCTGGGAGGCCATGTTCTGTCCAGGGCATGGTGGGGCTGCTCAGCCTCTAGGCAGGAGGGAGGCCAGTGGCTGGTCTGTTTGAGAGAGAAGCCTGGGGTTGATGATGGGGCAAAGGGGAGCTGCGGGGAGAAAGCCCAGTTCAGAACTGGGCCTTCAGTCTTTAAAAGAGAACACCTCCAAGGCCTTGGGTTTCCAAATCCTGGCAACGAAGATGAAGGTTAATATGGTCATTTTTTCCCCTAAATTTTGAGAGCTGGATTGGAGAACATGAAATTTAAGCTCCTCTTTTATGCCCAGAATATCCAAAAGCCCCAACAAATCCCAGGATATTATATTTTAACTCTAGAGTTTATATATATATATGTAAATTATAATAGCTCTTACTCAAAGAGGAAAGAGAGCATCACATAGTCAGTTTTACCTCTGAGGACATTGAAGATCCACAGTATGGAAAATGGGGAAAGGCTCTTCCCCAAATAAGTTTATAAACAGATCCCCAGCTTTTGATTGGGTACTTTGAGCTCTTGAAAAGAAAGGTTATGTATGGTAGCAACTTTCCAGTTGTAATCATGATAACGATGTAAATTCTTCTGTCCACAAATAGTTTGCAATTTTCAAACTCAATATTCAGCAATTATTTATAGTGACATGTATGAAATTGGAAGAATGTGGGTACATCAGAGGCATCAATAGGGCTGAGAGACAACCTAGAGACTGAGCAGGTTTGAGGGCTCTGGCGAACACCTGGGTTACTGGGTATCCATGAGCAAGTGTTTGGAATGATTTTGTGGTTGTAAAAAAGCCCTGATAGTGAGGATCTCTTGTAGGGACAGGTAAATGAACAATAATGATAACTGGAGTATGGTGTGAGAAGGATGTGCTTTAGCATCTGGAATGCCAGTTAAAAGTCAATTCCTTCTGGTGATTTGTCCCAGTTTCACCATGAATTTTATGCAATTTAGTGCAAAGATTAAATGGCTATCCCATAAGTAAAGTCACTAACAGGGTCAACCTATCTCACTGGGAGGTAGATAAGAGACTCTTTGTAATTCCTACTGAGCACAAAAATGAGAAGAGCCAGTATTTTTGTAATTCATTTGTGACCTCAGGAGCAACTGAAAGAGGCTCACGCAGATTAAGTAACTTGAGCAAGGTTACACAGCTAGTAAGCAGTAGAAAAAGGTCTCCAAACTCTGTTGGGATCCAAATCCCATTCTCTTAGCCATCTGTCTTCCCTGGATTGAGAAGTATCAACTGTAGGACAAGCATCCATGGGATGTGGGAGTAAATGAGGTTAGCTGGGCATGGGCTGGGGGTGAACAAGCTTTTGTCTTCAGTGTATACTGACAGATCTTCTTCCAGGTAGTGGTGATGGTAGAAGTGATCCATCCATTCACACACTGTGAGTGTTTCCCTTAATGGCTAATAGTCTGGTATATTAGGTACAAAAATGGTGAAGCCACATTAAACAATATACCAAACTTCTCTTTCTGGAACTTTCTATAAGCAATGGTCTGGGAATCTGAATATCAGTGTGTGCAAATCAGTGCATTATGGTAGCGGAAAGAGCCCGAAAATGGGAATTGGGAAACAAGGATTCTACGCTGGCACTGCCACAACTCACTTTGTAATATTTAGCAGATTGCTTCCCCTCTCTGGACCTGTTTTCCCTCTGTCCAATGACAGTGTTGGACTAAATTATTTCTTTAAAGTCTTTCCAGTTCTTACATTTTGTGATTCAGTACATCAAAAATAGTATGATAGTGTTGACTGTAATCCTCTCCAAGTCTTGATATTATTGCTGCTCATAGGCATCATTCAATTACTAATAACTGTAATCAACAATAATTATTTGGTGTCTCTAATGTAGTAAGTATCTACATATCCTCAAGTAATTTTTTGTGAATATGTGAATCATCTAAGAGCTGCAGATAGCAAGATAAGGGGTGGTTTTGACTGCAGTTTGCTGTTTCCTTCTGGACAAGTGGAATCTAGTTTCTAAATTTGACTCTTTACGTGTGCTGGCCCACATAGAGAATGTTAGAAGAGGTTTAGTTTAGAATAATGAGGTGAAAATTACTTTGTAGAAGACTCATTTACAAGGCTTAGACTTGAGCAATGGGTGCACAGACATACATCACTTAAATTTTCACAAAGCGACCTTTGAGATTCTGGTTCAGTCTTCCATGGGATCACGCTTCTGTCTGTCAGGCAGTCACAGAAGGTCAGGCCGGGAAAGGACTGTAGAGATCTTTGCAGAGATCCTGTAGTCTAACTCTGCTGGCCCTCCATTTTGCAGGTGTCCTAGGGGCAGTGGAAGCCTCCTTGTCTCACTTTCTTGTGCCCTTCTTCCCCAGTACCTTCAGAGAGAGCTTAACCTGAGTATGCCTTCCATGTTTTACAGGCCAACGCAGGACATCTCATTGCCGTTGTCAGCCAGGAACTCTCAGCCTCACAGCCCTACTTCTTCCCTCACATCTGGGGGTTCCTTGACCTTGCTGCAGTCTCCACCGTCCACTAGATTGTCACCTGCCCAACACTCCTTGGTTCCTAACCAAGGAGACCACTCAGCTCACCTGCCTAGGCCGCAGCAGCATTTCCTTCCTAACCAGGCTCACCAGGGAGATCATTACCGTCTCACCCAGCCTGGCCTGAGTCAGCAGCAGCAGCAGCAGCAGCAACACCACCACCATCACCAGCAGCAGCAGCAGCCACAGCCACAGCCGCAGCAGCCAGGAGAAGCCTATTCAGCTATGCCTCGGGCTCAGCAGTCATCTGCTTCTTATCAGCCAATGCCAGCAGACCCTTTTGCCATTGTTTCCAGAGCCCAGCAGATGGTTGAGATTCTCTCAGATGAGAATCGAAACTTGCGGCAGGAGTTGGAAGGATGCTACGAGAAGGTGGCGAGACTGCAGAAGGTGAGGCCCCTGTTTTGGGGTATTAGAGTCTCCTTTAAATCTTATTTGCTTAATATTGATGTAAATTACAGTCTCCACTTGCCGGTGCCTGCAGGACTTATGGGCAGGTCTTTAGGATTCTTATATCTGAAGGTTAGATATGGATCAAACTTTGGAAAAGCCTTCTTCCTGTCTTTCTCAGAGAAGTAACATTTTACATTTATGTGAGGAGAAAAAAACATATTTGTACAGTTTTCCCAGATACCATAGCCCTAAAGAAAACTGAATTGATCGGTTTAGGATTCCAAAGGTAGAGAAGCTTCTTCATTAAGTCAAGATGTCAGTGTCTGTGTAGGTGAAGGACCTAGCAGCTTAAAGACTTTTGATCTTGATTATATTTTCCCAAATCCTGAATTTGAATCTTAAATAAAGACCCATAGTTCCTAGAAGAATCTCACCACTGAAGTTAGATCTTGCCCTGCCTTGTTCTGGAAAGGGCTTCGAGTACTTTGCTGGGTGGGAGTTCTCATAGTAACTCTTTTTCAACATTCTTTCCTTTTCCCCTTTCTTGCTTTGGTTCTTCCCAGTTCAAGTTCTACATCTGCTCTTTCTCTGGTGTGTGTGGGGTGCAGGAGGGGCTTAGCACTACAGCTGGGTGACAGGTGATAGCCCTAGGCTGAGGAAGTAGAAAAAAGAGTGTATGTACCCAGTTCAGTTCTTCCCTGGGCCCCTCCTGTCTCCTGCAGCTCTTGAGTGCCCTGAGCTAGGAACCTTAGCTCTTGGCTTCCAGTGGCTGTTGGTGAATAGGGTTATGCCTTTGGCAGCCTCTTTGCAGCTTTTGTCAATCTGGAGCTCATGTGGTTTGATCTTCTGACAAGACAATGCGAACTGTTTAGGGAGGTGACCGTGAAGGTCGGGGAGGGAGAGGAGGTTACCTGGTATTGTTCAGCAGCTCTGTCCTTAGGAGACACCCAGGAGTGGAAATTTCAGGGGCCTGAATGAAGCTGAGAATTTGTAAATGCCAGATCTGGGTTCTAAAGGGGAGAGGAGAGCTTACTATCAGCTAAGTATTTTTATGTAGCAAAAATGCTCCCCCTCAGTGTTCCCCAATCTGGATGCAGGTTGTTGGGGCTGAGTGAGAATTGTTTCTCCCTGGTTTTTCCCTCAATTTAAAATTTTCTGCCTCCTCTCTTATTAACTTATACCCCCCTTCACATTGGTGCAATAAATTAATCATACTCACACACTAGAAGCAGACTGGCCCAGTTTGGCTGATTAGGTTTAACAGCTGACATACCTCCCTAGACTCCCTGTTCAGGATGCCCTCTACCCTATCTTTGATGCAATCACCAAAGGATGAACCCAGATATTATATTGGCTTTTTTCCACAGGATCCATGGTGATTTTTTTTTTTTGGAAGAGGAGGGTGGTGACAGGGAAGAGGAGCAGAATAGGATTTGTGTTGTTGTTTGTCCTCCAGTATGGGGAAAGATGCCTAAGCCAAGTGTAATTGGCACAGCTTGAGTGTTGGGAGAAGTGAAGGCCACCCAAGGCTGCAGTGGCTCAGAGGCACAGGTAGATTAGAAGAGGAAAAGGAAAGTGAGGAGAATGAGGTAGATATCAGCTGGTGCTGGAAAAAATAAGAAGGCCTGAGGCTCATGAGGGGAATTAGTTGACAGAATAAGTCTGGAAACCCACCACCACCCTTCCTCTCCCCTACCCCACCACCACTGAGACCAAGCCAGTGGATATGCCTTTCTGTGATTTCTTTTCCTGAAAGGTCCTGTTGATGGATGTACAACTTGCCCTTTTGGAGGGTACAGTATCTACACAGGGGGTAGGGAAAGGATTGGTATGACATCTTGAAATAGTACTCTGAACAACTTGAGTAAAGGGACTGCCTTCCAGGTATGGCATTGTGTGGAGAACTGAAAAGCCTTGCGCTCTAAATGCGGCCCAGAGCAGACCAACACCAAGCCTGGTCTTTCAAGTGCAAATGTTTATTTTCTCTACCCACCACTTGAATTTCATGCAAAAGCTTTCTCAGGCTCAGGCCTTGCAGATCTTGTCTCTAAATGCCATTCACCAGTTTTCACCTTCTGTGCTGCTATCTTGGTGCCATCTGCAAGAAGAAAAACACTAGCAAGTCTGCTCTTTTCTGTGGTATTAGCCTCATTTGTTTGCAGGCAGCTCTGCCTCAGGCATAATTCTGGAGCTGGGGCAGGTGGAATCTGAGTTGTTTGATATCCCTACCATTCCTCCGGTCTCCTACTGGGGGGCTGACGTTTCCCCCCCCCCCCCGCCCCCCCGCAAAGTACCCTGAGCTTTGTTAAGGAGGATAGTGGAAAACTGAGAAGGAATGCCGAATGGTTGCAGGAGTCAAATTTAATTTGAAAATTGTTTAATAGATCATGGGGTTTATTTGTCTTATACAAATTATATGCAAATCTCTCTGTGGTTATTGTATGTGCAACGAAGCTATATGGATTACAGAAGAACTCTGGCATCTAGTTTCTTGTTTTCTTCCTGATTTGGGCTGATTTGGGGCAAGACCCTTTCTCTTTGAGGTTTTGTGGCTTTTTCTATTTTACAAGGTTTGCAGGGGTGTCATAAAATACAGCTCTGATCATGAATTTTGGTTCAAAAATCTGTACTGGCTTCCTACTGACTACAGGATAGAGTCCAAATACCTGGTATTAAAGCCCTTTTATGATCTGACTCCAGTCTATCTTTGCAGCCAGATTTCACCGGCTTCCCTCTGTGTACTCCACAGTGTCCAGCCAAACAAGACTACTGGTCATCGTGGGAATGCATTCGCTCACTTAGAATAGAATACCCTTCCCCTCACCTCTGCTCATTGAAATCTGACCCAGCTTTCAGGATCTGACTCTAAATGCTGCCTCCTCCATGAAATTTCTCTCTTCTCCCCTCACCCCCAACCAGGAATAACCTCTTCCTCCCCTGCATTTTATAGCACTATTCCTACTTTTCTTAATAAAGTATCTTTCCCTATATTCTTTCACTTGATTAGATTGAATGCCCCTTGCAAGCAACCAGAATGCACTCCTTCATTTTTATACACCCTACGGTGTTTTAAAGAGTTCTTGTAAATATCTGGCCCTCGGTAAATGTTTGTTAAATTGAAATGAACTGCTACGTAAGGCTGAGGCTTAGAATTTTTAGGGTTCGCCTCTGCCACTGACTTATTCTCAGAAAAGGCAATTTAACTCTTCTTTTTGTTAAAATGGGGGGAGGTATCCTTGTGAAGGCAGATATCAGGGTGAATTGAAATAAACGTGAAATCCCTTTGGATGCTCTGGAATAATGTTATCTATATACTGTATACATTATTATTAATACTTTCAAAATTAAGAAAATTCTTACTCAGAAATGAAAATCATTTATAACTATACTTAAGGTATTTATTCTCTCCTACCACCTTCTCTGAAGGCAGAAACTGTATTTGTTTTTAACCTGAGGAAATCTCATGACCCTGTGAGTTAATTACTGAGCTTAAGATTGAATTTAGAAATCCTCCCGGGAACCTTTTCTCATCTGACTGTGTTATGCTTGCCTCCTGGCCATCTATAAAGCCCTGGGAGAAGCTATCATTAAGGATTTGCATATATGTTTTCAGACCATTTTCCCCATCAATTTTCTGTCATCATTGCTATCTTTCTTTTTTTTTGGTCCAGGTGGAGACAGAAATCCAGCGTGTCTCAGAGGCGTATGAGAACCTCGTGAAGTCATCCTCCAAAAGAGAGGCCCTGGAGAAAGCCATGAGAAACAAGCTCGAGGGCGAGATTCGGAGGATGCATGACTTCAACAGGGATCTGAGAGGTGAGGGAATCACTTCTGAAGCATCTGCCAAAATGGTGAAGGGAAAGGTTAAGAAGTATACATCGAGGCTCTTAGGGCTTGTCCAGCCCACCGTATGGTCAGTAAATTGCAGGGCACAGACCAGGCTAAGTTTTCGTAACTGCAGTAGTACTTAGTCCCAAGCTTGCCTAAGCAAAGTGGGATGAGCTGATGTGTTAATCACACAGCACCCCTCCTGGGACTCCTGGACTCCCGTGGCCTGCCCCCACAATCCATGCTGCCTCTCTTCCCTTATAGGTTTCTCAGAGGACTGTATTTTGGCTGTGTAAGCTTGAAATAGTGATATCCTCCATTGTTTCTAGGACTCCCTCCTTGTACTTTTACCTTGTGATAATATAGAAGATGGTAAGAAGTGACCACCTTCAACACCTGCAAAACTGATGACGCTGGGGGTGTTATTTTCTATTTTTGGGTTTAGGTTATCTTATCTATAAAATGAGGGAACTGAACTAGATGCTGCCCATAATCCCCTTCCAGCTTTGATATTACATGATTTTGAAGACTTTATAATAACTCCGATGCTCTTTTTCCTGGTGAATGAAAGATATCATATGTTCAGGGATAGATTGTTTCGTTGAAATTTAGAATTCTGCACTTAGGTTTTGTCAGTGAGCAGTGAAAGTGTTAAGTCATCCTTCCCTGCCCTGGTCTAATATTGTTTTAAGTTCCACATTTGCAAACCTATGTCTGTGTCACCCATTCATATGTAACAAGAAGAAGCAGGCTTGTTTTGCCCAAGGTCAGTATTTAGAGGGCAAACAGCATGTGCTTGGAAGTTTGTATATGAGGCCTTGTTGATTGTCTCCGAATTTCACAGAGCGTCTAGAGACTGCCAACAAGCAGCTTGCAGAGAAGGAATATGAGGGGTCAGAGGATACCAGAAAAACCATTTCTCAGCTCTTTGCAAAAAGTAAGTCTGAAAACTTCAGCAGTAGGTATTAATGTGTGAATGGGAGTGAAGTGTGTGAAAAAGTTACGTAGTTCTATTTAGCCTTCTAGAACAGCTAGCAGCATCTAGGGATTCTCTTCTGTTTAAGCATGAAGTTGGGAGATTTTTTTTCTTTTCCTTCTAGGCCAAGAAGGTTGCTTGTGACCACGTCTGGTCACATCAACATGGCTCCTTCTGTATTAAACCAGAGAAGCCCCTTGAAATCCCTGCTTTTGTCATGGCTAGCTGAAAAGGACCTTAGTGAGCATGGGGTCCCTTACTGGTGAAGGGATTTGTTATTGAAGGCACAGGTGCTGGCACTGGTAGAGGTGGGATTAACATTCAGGACTAATGATGAGTGTTTGGAATGCCTAACCTGCACCTGGGGCTTCCTTAGTTAAGCATTCTGTAAGATATATCATTACGCGTTGGCTGACTGCAAGGGTCGCTAGAGGGAGACCACTGCCATGGCCTGAATTAGTGACTCTGATTGTGGAGTTGGATGGTGTAGGGGTGGATAGAGCTATGTCTTCCTCATAATAGTGTTTCCTTTGTCTGGAAATACTCCTAGGACCATGACAATGAATTAATCCTCTTCTTTATCGGTCCATAATGGACTCCACCCAGCTAGACAATGCCTCATTCTTTCCACTTGCCACAGTAAAACCAGCAATAAAGACTACAGAGTGGATTGAGTCCATAGGAAGAATGAGTTTGGGGGGAAGCAGATGAAATACCCTCTCTTCTGCAGATGCCCCTTGTTGGAGTCCACTGCCCCCAGCCTCCCTCATTGCACCTCCCAGCTGGAGTAGTGCCTGGTGGGAACTTATCAGGCCCCATCTTTGCTGGGCCTCCACATGACCCTTTCAAGTCATTCCATGCAGCTTCCAGTTAGCTTTTACGTGTTTATTTGATCTTCACTTACAATATCCTCCTCCCTTCCTGGGTTGCTCTGTTGTGCTCTGGCTTCAGAACTGGGGCTTTTTTCTTGCTTGTTTCTCTGAACCTCCTGTTCCTTTGTCAGTATGTCTTAGAGGAAGGAATCTCGTTTTTCTGGTGTCATCAGTGCCTAGTGTAAATTGTTGTCAAGTTGCTTTCATGGTGTCACGGTTACCCTGGAAGCTGGTTCATTGGTGGAGAGGGTGGCAGCCTCCCAGGAGAAAACAAAACCAAACTAAAACTGTATGGATTCGTGCCCTGGATCTGCTAGTTCACACTTCTCCCTGTGTGGAGATGGGATTTCAGGTGTCCTCAGAGCTCTGCATTTATAAAATGCAGTAATTTAGTGGATAAAACTGTATGAATAGCAGGGTGAAAGACTGTCAAATGGTTCTAGAAGGTAAAAGTGGACTCCACCTAGTAGGCAGGGAAGAGGGCATGGCTTGTGGCTTCTTGATTTCTTTTGCCTTTGGACATCGACAGGGTGCCACATGGTTGGAACTGTGGCAGGAGCCAGGAAAGCCCTCTTGAAAAGCCTTCCTGGGTAATGTGCTTCAGCTGCCCTAGAGAGGCTAGACCAATTCAGCCCTACAAGAGGCAGTCTTGTTTGGTGGAAAGAGTTTGGAACAACCTAGCCTTAAGTGTGAGCTCCACTATTCCCAGTGTGAGACCTTGTGCAAGCTAGTCAAGCCCTCTGAGTCTCTGTTTTCTCATATGCAAAATGGAGAAGAGAATAATACCTTCCTTGTACGGTTATTCTGAGGATTAAGTTAGTGTGATACTTGGTATGCATTAAGCATTCAACAAATGTTCATTTCTTTCCAAAGTACATCTGAATAGATACGTAAAGTCAGAGTGGGAAGGAAGGCGAGGCTGCCCTATTAAAGTTTCTCCTACAAACTTTAAGTATCAAGGTCTCCAGAGGAAGGACCGTCTACCTCCAAATGAGAATCAAAACTGCTCATTTGAGTTTCTGGTGTGAGTTCTGTCCTAGTTAAAAGGAGAGGGACCTAGAAAGGCATGGGGCATAATTGCATGTGTCATGGCCATCTGTAGCTACCATGCAATCCTGAATTGATCTCAGTTAGAAAATAATGTGAGTAAAGGGTGAGATTTGAGGTTTTATATGTTTTGTGAAATATCATTTTTAGATTGATTTAATATACTGTCACGAGGAAACAATGGAGAAAATTGAAGGGGGCTCAATTGTTCCTTTGCCAATACAAGACCGTTTGAATAAAATTGAAGAGACAAGCCTACTTGTTCTGATGTGTGTGTGTGTGTGTGTGTGTGTGTATTCTCCTTTATGTAATACTTTCCATAACACTTTTTATGTTTACGTTCTTATTGCTTCTGCACAACAACGAATCTTAGGTGACTTTTCTGAATTTACACAGTAAATTAGTGGTAGAGCCAGTGATGGAGTCCAGATCTTGGGCATCCTGGTTCTTGGAGCTGTGGATTAGAACACTGGAATGTCTCATAATGGGTATGATTGTCAGTTTTGCTCAGGTAAGGTTTTGAACCAGCTTCAGAATGGCAGTATTGATATTTCATGTTCTGATAGATAAGGAAAGCCAACGGGAGAAGGAGAAGCTAGAAGCAGAGCTGGCTACTGCCCGTTCTACCAACGAGGACCAAAGGCGACACATCGAAATCCGAGACCAGGCCCTGAGCAATGCCCAGGCCAAGGTGGTGAAGCTGGAAGAAGAGGTAAGTGTAGTTTCCTCAGCTAGCATATGAGCCTTAGGGTGGGAGAGCTGAGAAATCAAGGGCACTGGGGACCTCCCCATTTTGGTGAACTGTCGGCTACACAATCCCCCAACAGCAAGTAAGGTACCATCTGCTACTTCTGGTTATAACTATGCTGACGTGAGTGGACTTTGATTTCTCTTCTCTTCTCTGCAAGTTCCTTCTTTATGTTCCTGAGTAGAAAATCACCAAGGTCAAGGAGCAATTTCCATTTGATCATTCTTATAATAAGCTAACCCCTCCTCCCAAGTTCTTGAATGAAACTAGCCCTACCTTAAGCCTGTGAGATATATATATATATATATATGTTTTTTTTTTAATTCCTGCCCTTACAGGGCTTTAAAGCTTTATTTGGAAGAGCAAGAAAGTGCTTCCAGATATTTTAAAGTACTCCAAAGATCTTGAAATCAGAGTGGTCCTTGTCTCCCCATGCTCAGTGGGAAGTTGGTCCCTTTTCAGGTAAAAAGTGAATCTTGAGGGCCATGCCTCTTGTTGTTGCACTTATTTTGCAGATTGGTTTTGGAATAGAAGTAATCTTGGGGGATCTGGGAAAGGATGGGACCCAGGGACAATTCACAGTTTATGGCAATCCAAGAGCTGTGCCCTGGCTTTTACTTGCTAGGTTCTAGAATGTAGGTATGTGTTGGGGTGAAGTTGTCAGTTATTTGTGTGAAAGAATGGATCCTTCCCCTGACAAATGCAAGGGCCCACAAACTACTAAGCATGTTATTAATGTATGTATCTGATTAGTCTTGATGTAGATGTTACTCAATTGCAGCACTAAACCGTTCATGTGAAATAGAGGGAGCTTTGCTGCTGGCTTGTCATTAATTAATCTTGGATGTCAGTTGTCACTGTACAGTAATTCCCCCCTTATCTGCGAGGGACATGTTCCAAGACTCCCAGTGGATGCCTGAAACGACGGATAGTACTGAACCCAATGTATACTGTTCTTTCCTATACATAGATACCTATGATAAAGTTGAATTTATAAATTAGGCACAGTAAGAGATTAACAACAATAACAAATAATAAAATAGAACAATTATAGCAATTCACAATTTCATGGGTAGAAGATTCATTCTTACTGTAGATCATAGCAATTGCGACATACAATTTTTTTCTTTCCTTAAAAGAACTTTTCTTAAAAGAACTTTCGCCTTTCACTTCAAGGAAGCGCTTTATGGCTTGTCTTTGGTGTATCCAAATTGCCAGCATAACTACTCTTGTGCTCTGGGGTCATTATTAAGTAAAATAAGGGTTACTTGAACACAAGCAGTCAATACCATGACAGTTGATCTGATAGCTAAGATGGCTACGAAGTGACTAATGGGCAGGTAGTCTATTCAGTGTGGATACCCCGGACAAAGGGATGATTCACATCCCAGGCAAGATGGAGTGGGATGGTGGGAGATTTCATCATGCTTCTCAGAACAGCACGCAATTTAAGACTTATGAATTGTTTACTTCTGGAATTTTCCATTTAATATTTTTGGACCGTGGTTGACTGTGGGTAACTGAAACCACAGAAAGTGAAACTGGATAAGGAGAGACTACTGTATTGGAGTATTACTAACTCTTAGACATTTTGCACTTCAGGGACTGGATATGTTCCAGCAAAAATGGATGCTAAACTGTAACTTGGTAAAGAAAATTTCACATCTCACTGCCTTCTCTGTTCTAAAATTTGAATTGTTTTAAGAGAAAAAGTAGATTCCATTATAACAAGTTGAAAGCTTTATGAACTTAAGGCAAAAAAAAAGCGTTTAGTGACCAAGCCCTCAGCATGGTGGCTATTATACGCTAGGTATCTTTCCTACCTTCGTTCACTGCCTGCCTCCTCTCCCTCAGTAAGAATGGTTGCAGTTCCTAGACATCTCCTGACTTACAGATAACCTTTACTTTCTTTTTTGAGTATTAAAATGCTTGTTGAGGGGCCGGCCCGGTGGTGCAGCAGTTAAGTTCACACATTCCGCTTTGGCAGCCTGGGGTTTGCCAGTTTGGATCCCGAGTGTGGACCTACGCACCACTTATTAAGCTATGCTGTGGCAGGCATCCCACATATAAAGTAGAGGAAGATGGGCATGGATGTTAGCTCAGGGCCAGTCTTCCTCAGCAAAAAGAGGAGGATTGGCAGATGTCAGCTTAGGGCTAATCTTGCTAAAAAAAACAAATGCTTGTTGGAGCTGGATTGTGGTTTCATAATTTTCTGGTGGGTAGCGCCATCTAACCTATGATGTCTTTTTAACCTGAATTGCTTAATTGTTCAACTTCAGGTTGTATAAGATTAGGTAAACGTCCTGCTTCATCAGTTGCCTACATCAGAAATACTGCTAAGCTGCTTTATTGAAAGTGAGGAATACTTGTATATGCCTGGTGTCCAGGTCTAAGGAGCTTAGCATGCCCTTTGGCCTTTTGCTATACTTCATATATTCCCATCCTTTCCCTTTTTGTGAGGAAATCACAGAATAAATGACGGGACAAGGGTAAGACTGTATTTTTTTAGAGAAGGGAGAACTGAGAGACCCACTAAGAAGAAGTAGCTTGCTGGTAGTCACATGGCAAGTCTTGGAGAGAGCCAGGAATAAAACTGGAATCTCATGACTCTTCATTCCCTAGACCCTGCTGCCTGTCTCCCTGTCTGAATCATCCTTTGGTTCCACTCCCAAAAAGAAAATGTGGGCGCTTGTTCAGATTTAGTAACCTCTGCATCTTTTAATTTAAAAAAAATTGCCTTACCCTTTGGGCCCCTCTTTTTCAACAGACTATGAGGAGCTTGTCCAGACTCCTTTGAGATTGGGGTGTATATACACCCCGCTGCCCCTCCAGGAAGCGTGCTCATCCAGTTGGAGATAAATGGGGACAAAGACTGCAACCATCTTGGTTTGCAGTGTCTGAGGGCTCAGTGGTAACTGGTTGTTAATCATGAAAATAATATACATGTGTGGAGAGGATGTTACTCTGTAGTTCCCACTGGGCAGCCCTCACTGAAACAGTTGCCTGAAATATATTTCTGGCTTCAGACTTCTGAGGCTTTTCTGGGCATTTGTTCCAGAGACTTTTAGTCGTTTTCCAGGGCCCTGCCCCCAAATACATTGATTTATAATTAAAGAAATTCTATATATTGGACTAGGATTGAATGATGGCATCCAGGGGCCAGATATCTCAAAGGAGCTCATCAATTATTGTTAATTTCTTAGTCCTCATTCAACTTGTACTTTTGCATGGAGTCTGGTTGTTGGAAAATTCTGAGCTGCTGTTCCTAAAGGAGGTGGAACATTTGACGGGAAGAACAGGCTGGGAGCCTTCTACGCAGTGCAATCACAAAGGCAGAGGCCATGCAGTTTCTTCCAGGCTCTCAAGCAAGATCATTTCTAGCACATATAGAGGCTTGAACCTACATCTCAGGGAAAATCCACTGATTCTTATTTTCCTTTTTGTTTTAACAGCCTCTCAGAGCTAGGTTTGCTCCTGAGTGGTGTTTGTCTTATCTCCTCTACAATATTTAAAGGAAAACATTCCTTTCCCTTATCCTCAAATACAGGAATTGATAATTGAAGTTTTGCTTTTCTGCTGTGACTCAACCCTCGTTAGGCCTCATTCTTTCTGTGGTAAACTTTTTAAGTATGGAACATTAGGGAGATATTTAAGATGAATAGGTAGCTCTGGAACTAAAATAGTAAGGAGTCTTCATTGTGATTCCTTCACAAAATTAGTGAACTTTTCTAAATCAAGAAGGTTATTCATGAATAGAAACTGTATCCCTCTCTCTGTTGGGGATGGCTCAAATAAGGTCATGTTTGAAGGTAGAGCGATATGATAGATGACCTGCTTATGTCTCGTATGAATAGATAATTTAGTTATGGCTTATAAGTGGCACCATGAATTTTCCTTAGAGGTTCTTCCAGGGAAAACCTCTCTAGTCTACTTAGCAAATGAGAATGAGGGAAACTTTCCCCAATTAAGCCTTTTGTCTAGGGAGTATTTTCTCAGCCTATTAAGTGCAAGGTTGCTCAAGTAACTATTTTTCGTTGCATCAGGATAGTCAGGTTGATACATATTTTGAATCATTATGTTGTGCACCTGAAATTAAGGTAATATTATATCTCAATTAAAAAATGTGGTCAGGGAAAGATTATGATTACTTTAATGGTCTGAGGACCCATTCATGGATTTATGTCTTTCTCTACAAAGTGTTCATCTAGATGCTTTTCCTGAAATCCATTCTATCTTTCTAATCCCATTAAGTCTCTTGCCTGTGATAGTCTACATTCACTCTGCTGTACGCTCTACATAGAAATGGTACCTCAGGCTTAGAGAGAACTTTCTCCTGCAATCACAACTTCCTTCCTCTTCCAAGTTTGGCAGATGTTCTCTCACGGACCCTGCTCTGCTGCCATTGAGGGAGGTATCTTGCTAGGAAGGGGATAGCACTCTAACTAAAGAGCAGATCTGTGTTTTTGGTGAGTCGCTATGATCCAGGTCTTGCTGCCAATCTGCAGCCTATGCAGCAGGCAGCCAGCTGAGGTAAATAGTGCCTTTCCATCCTTGCCCTTATCTTTCGGGACACGTAGGTCCTATTGAAGTGGAGGCTCATTAAACTTCAAGTCAAAAGAACTCAGTGTCCTACAGCCACCGTGGTGTTCTCCCATTTAATGAGACCTCTCCCTGCCCCCCACTAATTTGACCTCACTGGAGAGTTTCAACAGATGCCTGGCGTATCCACTCACAAGACTCAAGACAGCCTAGGCCTCTGGCTGGCTACTGTCTTATGACGATCCAGAGCTGAACCACTGCTTGGGTAATTGTTTCAGGGATGGTGGGAAAAAAGCCCTGGCAAGATCAAAGAGGGAAGATGCTGTGGGTGGGCTGCTTACTGAGCAGAATGTACAGGAAGGGACAGAGTGAAATGTGGGAGGGCTGGCAGAAAGAGCCAGCAAGCCTTGTTCTTTGGCTTTAGGCTATAATGACAGCCGCAGAGATTCAGGCAAAAGGAGCCCAAGTGTTACTTTTTCTGAACTGCAATGGCTGGTGATGATTTAGACATTACAGTGATAACTCTTGGTGGCAATACATTTTTCAGAATCATCTTGCCATTACACTCAATTATACAAAACTAAATTCATATTGTCTCACTCCATTTCCACCATTATTCTTCATGGCTGATATTTTCTCTTATTTATGGATCCCTTGACACTTATTTGATTTGTATTTTTGGTTTTAGAGATGTATAATTTTCTGCTATCACACTTATTCACACGTTATCGTAACTAGTCTCTTCTTTTCCCAGTATTAGAGGAAGATGTCCTGGGCATAGACATTTATATGTCTAGTTCAAAATAATCTTCAAACAATAGAATTTTGTTTGTATAGATAAAACTCACAAAATAGTTATGATGGATTATAAATGTTGATGGGAGATCTGAGCATGTGAATTATGTGTACATTTAGAGTGTTAATAGGAATTCACATAAAGTACATATTCACCTAAGAGTCTTCCAGAGTATTCTGTTAATGAGTTGTTGACATATTTGAAAGACATTTCATCTAAGGATGACATTTTTCATATTCATGACAGTGTATTTTCATTGAAGTAAGTGTTGCTCCATCCAGTATGTTAAGATATTATGTCCCCATCCCAAAGAGAGATGGAGTGACCTCTCGGAACTTGATTATCTCAGTTTTTCCTATGATTTTGCCTTCTTTAAATTCCTAAGTTGGAAACCTTGTGTAGTTTTCTTTAGTCTCCTTAACAGAATGAACTCCATTCCCTTGGTAGCAAGTTTCTAGAGGTGGTTTCTACTCTTCAATTCTTTTAATATCTACCAGTGGATCACAGTCTCTTGGCAATGAACAGAGGCAGCTTGCTAATACCAGGGTAGTATTACCAAATTGCTTCAGAGGGAACTCTTACTTGGAGCCAGGCGCTCCTGGGTAAGGCTGAATCAAATCAAATGGAAGTCACCGAAAGCTCATGGAGCTACATATAACTAGCTGTATAAAGGAGGGGAGCAAAGAAAGTACACTTCAATTGTGACATTCTGACACAGTGAGTGTTTGGAGTTGGGAGAAATAGAAGGGAAGAAGAAAATCAGACATAATGAAGGATGTCCTCTGTAGTATTGTACTTAGTTTTGTATTATTAGTTTCAATGTCCTTTAGCCAATGGAGTGTGTGTATATGTTGATGTTCATCCAGCTAGCAATAATAGTCCACCTCCTCTACCTATCCATCTGCACATTTTTTATTATTTATTAAGATTTATTTCACAGTTTAATGTTCACAGCAAAATTGAGGGTAAGGTACAGAGATTTCCCATATACCCCCGTTCCTGTACATGCACAGCCTCCCTCACTATTAACATCTTTCACCAGAGGAGTATATTTGTTACAGTTGATGAACCTTCAGTGACACATCCTTATCACTCAAAGCCCATAGTTTGCATTAGGGTTCACTCTTGGTGTTGTACATTCTGTGGGTTTGGGCCAGTGTATGATGACATGTATCCATCATTATGGTATCATACAGCATATTTTCACTGCCCTAAAAACCCTCTGTGTTCCACATATTATCCCTACCTCCTCAATGTATTTTTTAACCTTTTGAAAATATTTAGAAATATATTATATCTCTACTATGAACCTTGCAAGTTTTGTCCTCTTTCAACAGATGAGGAAATTAAAGCGCAGATTATACAGTTAGTGATAAATCTAGGAGAAAACCCAGATCTCTTAATTCCAAAATATCCCACCCTGTGCTTTGTCCACCAGTGATTAAATGGAGGTTAATGATTAAATCACTTCCTTGCAAATGGCCAAGACAAATGGGTAACTTTAGGGGCCCTAGAAGTAATTTTGTATATAGCCATCCTTTAAAAAATAAATTTGAAAGACATCCACAGTTGTTGGAAGGAGGGAAGAGATGCCATCACGTGGTATTCATTTGCAGGGATCAGGTTTTCCTGAGTCAGAAGGGGGTTAAGAAATCTGCCAAATGCTTGGGAACGGGTTCAAATCATTGCAGAAGTGCAATGGAAAAATATGACTGATGGAGCTGAAGAGTATTTGCCCTATTCTTCAATAGGTGGCCTGCCTGCTTTTCTTTCTCCCAATTTTATGATTCCCCTTTAAAAACTTCTCTCTTAATAGGGATGATTTGAAATCCTTTTCTTGACTCACCAAGCAAATACATTTATGAATGTGTGTGTTTATTGTTTATATATTTGCAATGTTATAGCTAAGCTATGCTGTGTCATTTTTATTCTTGTATTTGACAGTTATTTAATATGGATGGTCACCAACAATGTAGTGAACAATGAACCAGAACTAGAACCTAAGAGAGGTATGAAGGAAAATAGAAGGACCCTGCCCTTAAGTGGCTTATGGGATACTGCCCTCCAATGGGGCAGGGGCTTTCTCTTGCTTCCCATTGCATCACTACTGCACTCAAATGTAGAATAGGGCCTGGCACATGATAAGCATTAGGTAAATATCTGTTGAATGAGTGAATGAATGAATCGATGAATCTGCACATGACTGCTAATAAAGTATACTTTATGAGAGGCTGTAGATAAAAGCAGGAACCAGGGTCAGGTAAGATTATTCAAGGAAGAACTCCTGGAGAATTTAGTGATATGGTGAGGAGGGATAAAGATATGCTCAGACTAAAAACAAAGGTTGGTCATTTGTGTAGTAGGCCTGGTAGAATTTTAAGGCAGTATGAGCCTAAGAACATTGATAATGGCACTGTCTATTTTGGTGAGGAAGATTCGCTTTGAGATAACAACTCTTGCCAATCTTCCTCTGTTTTGTTTGAGGGAGATTAGCCCTGAAGAAACATATGTGCCAGTCTTCCTCTACTTTGTATGTGGGTCACAGCCACAGCATGGCTTGACAAGTGGTGTAGGTCTGCGTCTGAGATCCAAACCTGCGAACGTGAACCACTGAAGTGGAGTGCACTGGACTTAACCACTATACCATGGGGCTGGCCCCAATAAGGGCACTTTTAAAAGCCATATCTAGGCTGGACAGGAGACAGTGTGACAATAGATGGGGGCATGGAATTGAAAAGCATCAAGTGGTTTGAGATATGAATGAGAGAAAGGAGCTCTGGTGTAAAGAAGTGAAAGAGGAAGTGTAACATTGCCTTGGCTATAGTAGGTACCTAATCTATACCAGCTGAATGGATATGCTAGCACTAGACTGCTTTTGTTCTTAAATAAAGCAGCACCATAATGTACTATGTGAGGAAGTCTGTTATAGCAACTGTATGTAGGGTGGACTGATTGAGTGTGTGTGTGTGTGTCTGTCCGTGTGGATGCACATGCTTGTGTGCAGATGAGAGAGGGCAACTGAAGGTAAAGAGATCTTTTAGGTTATTATTATAATAATTTAGTTGTGAAATAAGGACTTAAAGTATGGAGGTTATGAAAATATAAGGAAATGAATGAATATTAGAGATGTTAGAGTTAAGACATAGTGATAGATTGGATATAGTGGACAAAGGAAAGAGGGAAGAACAATAATTTCAATATTTGAAGACTGAAAAAACAGGATAAGTGATGATGATGACTAAGCCATTAAGAGGATAGCATTTTAGGGAAGGATGAAGGCAGTCCCGGGCATGTTAAATGTCAGAGTGAGAAATCTTGTACTCACCTAGAGGTCTGTGACTAAAGAGAGCATGATAGCATTAACATATGAATATAAGCAGCTGTTGAAAGTGTGGCATGAAGGAGATCTCCAGTAGTGTTGAAACATAGAGCAAGGTTTCTCACCCTCAGCATTACTGACATTTGGGGCTGGACAATTCATTGGTGGTGGTTGTGGAGGGGGCTGTCCTGTATACTGTGGGATGTTTAGCAGTATTCCTGGCTTCTACCTATGTGATGCCAGTAGCAACCTACCCTCAGCTGTAAAAATTGAAAATGTCTCCACACAGTACTAAATGTTTCTTGGGGGGGAAATCACCCTCAGTTAAGAACTGTTGGTATAGAGACTGAAAAGTAAACTACCATAGATTGGACCTTTGGAGTACAGCAGGAGGTGGGGGTGGGGGTAGGAGGGAAGGTGGATCTAAAGGATCAAGACAGAAAGTAAGAGTGATTTAAGGAACTGCATTAGGACGACATAAAATTAGGAGAGCTTTGACAAGTTTTTGCAAATTGGCATTTGGTAAGAAAACTTGAATGAATGCAATGATTTCCTCCATTCACTGACTATCCAGGGGGAATGTGGTTTAAATGATGGATTTACCTGGCTGCTGCTTCTGGCTTCTAGGGGCCCATGGGTCCTGGTCTCTAGACCCAAGCCACTACTTGGCTTTGGGAACTTTTCCAGTGAACTTTCACTTCCTTGAACACTGAAGACATAGCAAAATAATTCATCTAGGATCCTATGGAGGGTACACACATTATATGTTCTGTCTCTTACATGTACATACACACAAACTAAGGCAGCACTTTTATTTTGTTTTTACCACCACAAATGTACCTATACAGAATTGTGAGATCCCATTATGCCTAGCCCTCTTAGTGATTGGTCATTGTTGAAGGTGGAAAGGAGAATCTTAGATTTATAAAATATTTGTGAATTAAAAGACTATTAGAGATCTTCTGAGATCATCTGTCTAGCCCAGTGTTGTTGTTTTTTTCTAACTTCTTAAAACATAGTGGGCAGGACATTCCTAAGAGAGAGAGTATTGTATCCAAAGGCAATGAGGGGTAAAACACCATGGGGTTTTCAGGAACATTACGTTTTTTAACCGAGCTGAAATGTCAAGTGTGAAAAGATGATAGAGCGGGGTAAGGTGAGAGGCACGTTCTCTAGGGAAGACAGACAACACACAAGAACATATATAGGGAAGACAGACAACACACACACACACACACACACACACACACAAGATGTGGCGATTCTTTTGGAAATGAAGTTTACTGCAGAACCCAAATATATAGCGTACATAAAAGAGGAACCATTTGATACAACTCACCCATACAACTTTGTACAATTTGTGTGAATTTGATACAACTTCACCATAGTGGCCTGTGAAGCACTCCACCTAACACTAGGACTCTGGAACACAATTTGAAAATCACTCCAGGGGCTAGCCCACTGGCGCAGCAGTTAAGTTCACACATTCTGCTTCTCGGCAGCCTGGGGTTCTCCGGTTTGGATCCCGGGTGTGGACATGGCACCGCTTGGCAAACGCCATGCTGTGGTAGGCGTCCCACATATAAAGTAGAGGAAGATGGGCATGGATGTTAGCTCAGGACCAGTCTTCCTCAGCAAAAAGAGGAGGATTGGCAGTAGTTAGCTCAGGGCTAATCTTCCTCAAAAAAAAAAGAGATACATTAAAAAAAAAAAAAAAGAAAATCACTCCAGCAGCTGGCACTTTATCTCTAAAGGACCGGATAGTAAATATTTTCAGTTTTGTGGACTATGCAGTTTCTTTTGCAATGGCAACTATTCAACTCTGCCCTTATAGCAGGAAGACAGCCATAGCCAAGATGTAAATAAATGGGCATGGTGGGATTTTGCCTGCTGCTGACCATTTTGGTTTGCTGACTCCTGAAACTCCCCTCATTTTTTACAAGTGGGGACTCTGAGGCTGAGAACAGGGAAGCAAGTTACCATTAAGAGCAGTGCTAGGATTGCCACCTTATTTCTTTACCTTTTATTTTGCTGTCAAATAGAAATTTCTGATGTGTATGTGTGTTTGTGTGTGTTTGTGTTTAGATGAACTCTGTCTAAGGGTCTTTAATTAAACAGTGCCTTCGACCATAGGTGAAGTATTTCATTCTCGTAAATTGGAGGTGCCCCCCACATCATGTCATTTTGAGAGACTAGTGTCTTTGCACTACTCAGTGCTTGCTTCTGTTTGTATCTCTGATGAATGGCTTTTCCCTATAAAGATATCTATACTCTACTGCGTGAAGCGTTTCAGGCCTCGTGTTATATGTCTTCCTGGGGAAAAATGGCTGTGTTTTTAATATCTTAATTAGACAATGATGTGATAATTAAAGTTACTGAGAGAATGAGACCCATGTCAAGGCTATCTGGAGTGAGTGTTCAAAGTTGAGAGATTTAGAGCATGCATGACTTGGCATTAACTTTTTCTTTGAAAAAGAAAAGCAACCTTAGTACTTTTTGTACCATTCTGCTAAGCACTTACGTGTTATCTCATTTGATCCTTATAGAGGTATATCACGTTATCTCCATGTTATTGATGAATGAGTAAATGGATGCTCAGGAAGATTAAGTAGCTTGCCTAAGGTTGCATACCTAGTGAGTGGGAGAGCCAGGATTTGGACTGTGGGCAGTCTGAGGCCAGAGCTCATGACCTTAACCATTTGACTATATGGCCTCTCTCTTCAACTAAGAAGGAACTACTGACATTTCTGATGGCATTGGAAGGTGAATTTGGGGACCCAGGATGTCCTAATTACTGATCTAACATTTTTAAGGAGCTTAGCACAGGAGATAAGTTTGTAGAGGAAAGGCAGAAAAGAAAGGGGGATTTATCATGATGAAGGTAAAAGTGAAACATAAAAATTTCAGGATAATAGAGGGGTTAACAAATCATATAGACCCTTGGTTCTTTCTACATGTAGATGAAATATAGAAAACAGTATGTAAGTTAGTAGATAGCTGACTTTGTTGATTGCATCTGAAAAAGTTGTCCTTTTCTATCCAAATTTATCTAGGAATTAAGGACTTACTAAGTGATCATGGTGTTTATGGGTAAACTGTATTCTTTCTTCTTTTAAAGGAGGTAGGAGAATTATGCCAGCAAGTGGTCCTCGTACCTTGTGGAAAATCATCCCAGTGGCAAAGCATAATAGGATTTTTCTTGACCTGCATGCCTATTTTCAGCCAACTCAGAAAACTCCCTGGGCCCTTATTGCATTTCCCTTCCAGAGGGTTGGCTCAGTGACTTCTATTGCTGGGGATACTTTTGCTACAATATTGAGGTTTCCTTTCTGAAGAAAGTTAGGGCATGGAGAAATCCACCTGGCCTTGAACTGCTTAGTTCTCAGCTCTCTGAACTTACTTTGCACACTTTGCCATCAAGGAAAGAACTGCATGCTATCTAACTTTAATTGCCTTTAAGTATAACTGCTGTAAGCCTCAGTAATTATAGTTAACATTCTCTGCATTAACATTGCACTACTCCCCTAGGGTTTTCAGAACGATTCACAAATAAATGCATTCAACTTTAAATGGGTTGTGGGGATTATAGAACCCAAAACGTGAAGGATAGAGGATGTTTCCTGCTCTCTGATTATTCAAAGCTTAGCAAATAGGAAGGCAGAGGCATCCATGACCAAAGGTCGTGATTACCCTAGTCAGTGTTGTTACAGATAGTCATGCAGCTCAGGAAAGAAAGGTTTAAGCTTATTGAGAGAAGGAAAATGATGATTTTTTTGTTTATTTTCAAGGAAAAGTTATAATGGATAAAAACATGTAGGCTTTTAACTTGCCTCAATTGGTTTACAAGGCTAGATTGAAGTAGGCCTTGGAATGAAGGAAAATGTCAAGAAAATATACAAAAAATTTTAAAAGTTTTCTTTTCCAAGTCACCTAGGTGAAGCATGCCACAGGTCTGGTAGGAAAATATCATAGATTTTCTTCCACCTAGAGAAAGTTCAACAATTCTAATTTAGGAAGAGGGCAGTTATAAGACAAGGGGAGTTTCCCCATCAGCACATGCCAGTGCTGTCTGTCTGGACATTCTAGAAAGCAGTGACTTAGACACATTACCATTAAGGAGTTACCTGGTTTCTGCAATGGGGAAGTCAGGTTGGTCCTGCTGGCTTGGCCTCAGTTAAATAGGTGTAGGCAATGCTGATAGGATGGGTAACCTCTTATATAGCAACTGTCTACATAGCTAGCTCAAGGGCTTGGGAATTTGTTGAAAAGTTAGAGTTGAGCTGAATTCCTCAATTTCCTATTGACCAGGTTATCAGTGATATTTTCAGATTTCAATCTTAATAGTGAAAGTATTCCTAATACTTAATAGTGTAAGTATCCCTCAGCTTCCATGAAAATGGTAATGACAGATGTGACCAGCTTAGAAAAATTTCTGCTTTAGAAAGAATCCATGGGTTGATTTTATTAGCAAGAACAACACCTCATAAATGTTATGAAATGTATAATCTGCTCATTTACTAAGTTGAGAAGGCTGAACTTTCCCCTATCTTCTTAGGTTTGAGGGTATGTGTGCCTTCTTTAAAGAGCTCTGAAATCCTCCTCATTCCTTCTTTCCCATGGAGCCAGGATTTGGCTTGTAAGTTACAAGGGTACAAAGAACTCATATTTTCAGTTCCAACTTGCTTCTATCTTTTCTTTTGGATATGGCTCATAGGCTTACAAAAAGGAAGAATTGTGTTTGACTCATTTAGTCTTAGATTTGATTCGTTAGTTTGAGTCTTTAGGGATCTTTAAAGGTCCCAGAATATAAGTTGAGGGGACCAACTTTTATTGGGAATACAGCCCAATGATATCAACTCAGGCTTATGAGTGAGGCAGAAATTGCAAATAACTTGTGTTCTTCTAGTGAAGAACTAGTGAGGCAGCACTGGACAATGAGGAAACTAAAGACTTTTGAACTAATGCATGGCAGCTTCACTTGTGAGAAGCAGAAACTTTCCAGGAGAGCAGTGATGATTATGTTGTGTAATTACCAGGACTGTAGACTTCAAAAAAAAAATTCTAGCTTCCTTGTTCCTTCCGCAGTTGACCACCTTTTTTCTCTCACTCGGATAGGAGATAGCTATTTAAAGGCAGGTAGGCTTCCTTTCCATGCCAAATTAAACTTTTCTCCCTGGAGAGCCTTCCTTTTTATTTTTTAGCATTTCTCTATTGTAATGACTAAAATAAGATATACCTTCCCCCAGAATGTTCCAATTTATAGTGAAGAAGAGCAGAGGTGAGGACATCCATAAATGGGAATCTTAAGAGCTTGTCATCTACGACAGACTCTACTGATGGAAATAGACTTGGGGAAAACACAGAGATGGGGAGGGAGAAAGGGATTAAAAAGGCATTCCTAATTCCTATCCCTCGCCGCATTCTCTGTATCATAAGTACAAGGCAGCCTGCTACTCGTCCGTCATGAAGGACCTTCTCGCGATTCATTCTTTTTTTGGAGCTGGACAGGAAGAGATCTAAAGACGAGGCTGGATTTGAGGGCTGCATAACTAACCCTAATGTTCTCTTTCCTTCCATCTCACAACTCTCCCAACCTGAATTTTCAGCTGAAAAAGAAGCAGGTGTATGTAGATAAGGTGGAGAAGATGCAGCAGGCTCTTGTACAGCTCCAGGCAGCATGTGAAAAACGTGAGCAGCTGGAGCACCGTCTTCGGACACGACTGGAGAGAGAACTGGAATCTCTCAGAATTCAGCAGGTATGGAGAACTCAAAGACAGTGAGATTATTCCTGACTGCTTATTTTTCAGTTGGTGTTTGACATGAAGACAAAAACCACACTCTTGCTCATCTTTAGGTTTTTTGCCCCACTTGATCTTACTCCAGAGTGCCAGCTTCCTAACCCAGGAAAATCTTTAATGCCTTTTATCTTGCACCTTTTATTTTCATGTGAACCTTAGCAACAGCAGACCCTATAAGAAGTGAAGATGCTATATAAATAGACTACTAGACATTTTAGAATTGGAAATGGTCTTTAGAATCATCTGGCCATACTCCTCCTCATTCTTAGATGAGAGAAAATCAAGACCCAGAAAAGGTTGCATGACTCACTTAAGGACATACAGTAAGTTAGGGGCAAGGTAGGAATCAAATCCTAGATTTTTTAAATTCCAGTTTCTATTGTGTACCGTGCTGCCAGGCAGGGATAGTGGTTTTTAAACCATTGATCCACTTTCTGAGCAGCATGACAATTTGATATGGCAAGTTCCTTTCCTGATCAAGGGAGTCTCATATTTGAGCCCAAGATAGAAAGTCCTGTGGCCTTAGGAGGAAATCTGAATTCTCCTTGCTTCTGAATCAGAATGCAAACTGAGGCGGCTTGGGCAGTAATCCTTTCCAAGTATAGGGGCTCTTCAAATGGGACTCGGCCACCATGGTTCTTCTCTCACTAACCTGAGGGGTCTCGGCATCTCTCCCAACAGCGCCAGGGCAACTCTCAGCCCACCAACGTTTCAGAATACAGTGCCGCTGCACTGATGGAACTTCTTCGTGAGAAAGAGGAGAGGATCCTGGCCCTGGAAGCTGATATGACTAAGTGGGAGCAGAAATATTTGGAGGAGAATGTGATGAGACATTTTGCTCTGGATGCTGCTGCAACTGTAGCTGCTCAGAGGTAAGTAGCTGGCTGGTCGAGTCACTGCTTGAAGGGCGTGGGCTGGGGGGGAGAACAGAAAGGTGACTGATTAATAGATGTTCCAGTGTTTTGTGTTCTGTAATGTTCTGTTTTTTTCCCCAAAGTTTCTGCTTAAGTATGTTTTCTTTCATCTGGTTATGCAGAGACTGCGTAACTGTGGGGACAGGGGGTCAGGGATTTGAAAATTTAAGTTACTTATGAACTTAATGGAATCATAGTTCGGCTTTCCTCAGGAGCCAGAACCATTGCTGAGGAGATCAACTGAACATTTGCACACCTCCTTCGCCAGAGTCACAGATTTCTTTCAGCCACATGTGTAGCTTTCTTTGTTTAGCCCCAGGTCTAGAGTTAAAGCCTCTCCAGAGAAATGCCACTCAGAAACTAAATGTCACTCAGGAGTGGCTGCTGCCATTTGATAGCTCTGGCTCATCCAAGGGATGCCAAAGGCTGTGCTGAACATGAATCCATCCCTGCCCTTTGAGAAGGTCTATATTTGAAGGCCACATTCTCTGTGTCCATGAGTTCATCACATGTAAGCAGTCACATTCCATTTGGTAAGGAGGAGAAAGGGACAGGAGGAGTTTTTATTTTTTGCTTTCTTATATGTTCCCCTTTTCACAATATAAATTGTTCATTAGTCTTTGAAGGAAACAATGCTCTTGTCCAGTTTGTCTGTCTCACTGCTGTTCGTAATCATCAGTTGGGAAAGAAAGAAAAAAATAACAACAAAAACTAAATTCAGATCAGGAGATGACGTAGGTTGTTGGAGATACAGACAGAGCCTTGGTCTGGAGTAGAGTGTCTAAGGCAGGCTATGGCATATTGTACCCAAATAGGTCTCTATCCAGAAAGTTATTAAAAACCACGGTGTTGCCTTTAACATTCTCCTAAACACAGGGAGCCGACAGAGTCTAGAAGTGCTTGCCAGACTTTGGGCCGGGATGTGTGTGTGGAGGGGGCAGTAGATACATTTATTTTTGAGTCTTTCTTATGCTAAATCAGAGGGAGGTCAGTGCTTAAGAGCTGGACTGATGGTTTGTAAACCTCCTCACATCACAATTCTTCAGGAAGACATCTTATGTTTCTCTAACGTGCTCTGCCTGTCAAGACATTGCCTATAAACCTTACGCAGGTTGAAACTGCCTGTGCCTTGATTTTGATGTCCTTGTGGGCTTAAGCTTACCTGTCTCAGTTTTCTGAGAACGGTTTGCGTAGTACATGCTAGTGTAGTAATAGAGTACACAGACACCTCAGCTCTGCTAGACGACGGCTGAGAAGTTTGTAGGCAGATTAGAAGCAGAATTAAGTGTAATTTTAGCTGCTAGCTCCCAAGAAAACACCTGTGCCCAGTGCTTGTTCAGAGGTTATTCAGGAACTCTGAACACTGAAAAGGAGATGCAGGATAATTTTCTCCTCTTTGGGCAGATACTTAGAAAGATAAAGCTCATGAATATGTGCAGTGTGAGAAAATGTTGGAAACCCAGGGTTCTTGGTGCTGGGAGGTTTACTGCTGTAACTGACTTCAGAATATACTCCAGGTCAAAATGCAGAAAAGCTAGGGGGTTGTCACTGGGGGCTTCCTATAAAGAAACTACTCCCCTTCCTTTCTCCCTGGGAAGTTTTGAATATTGGGGGAACTCCCTTTCACATAGATTTCTTTCCAGAATCTGCTGACTCCCATAAGGTAGATTTAATTTGAATCGAATTCCTTTAAATCACCAAGTAGAAAGTTTCCATGTAATCACTGTTTTCAGTAAAATGTGCATGCTTATCATTTAATATGATAAAAACAGCCAGTTCCCACCTACTAGGAACGTATTATGATAATTCCTCAGGCAAACATTTGGATGTGGACTGTGTACCTTTTGCACGCCTATTAATTCAGCCTACAAGAGAGATTGAGAGATTGCATTCAAATTCTTGTAAAATGAGAGAATTGGACGAGGCAACTCCTCCAGACCCTTCTATTTCTAGGGTTATACTATATTTCCAAAGATAGTGCTTCTTCTGTTCTGCCACAGAGATCGTTTTCCTTCTTCTCCTTTCTTTCTTTATGAGATTTCAAATTTGGAAAGTAACATTCAGAAAACTTTATTTCAGAACCTGTGGGCTCTTCTGCCTTTCCTTTCCACATCTCTCGCCATTCTTTTTCTGTCCAAGGGTTTCACTCTCCCTCCTCCCAACCCTAAATGTAGGTATTGACCAAGGCTCTGCTCTTGGCACCTTTCTCTGGTGAAAGCTTTATATTCTGTTTTCTTCCAAAATAATTTTTAAGTGTCTAGGATATTGGCTGCAGATGCAAAGTGCTCAACATATATTTGATTGAAGAAGGAAGAAATAGAAGAAAAGAAAAAGGAAGGAAGGAGAAAGGAAAAAGTGAAAGAAGGAAGGAAATGATTTCTGACTCTATAACTTAAATCCCTAAATCTGCCACATTTATGCCACATTTTAACGGCCTACTTGGTTTCTGTGTGCAGATGTTCCTTGACTTATGATGTGGTTATGTCCCGATAAACCCATCATAGCTTGAAAATATTGTAAGTTGAAAATGCATTTCATACACCTAACCTACCGAACATCCTAGCTTAGCCTGGCCTCCCTTAAATGTGCTCAGAATACTTACATTAATCTACAATTGGGCAAAATCATCCAACACAAAGCCTATTTTATAATAAAGTGTTGAATATCTCATGTAATTTATTGAATACTGTATTGAAAGTGAACAACAGAAAGGTTGCCAGTGTATCGGTTGTTACTCTCGTGATCATGGGCTGACTGGGAGCTGAGGCTTGCTGCCGCTGCCCAGCATCATGAGAGTATCATACTGCGTGTTGCTAGCCCAGGAAAAGAGCAAATTCCAAAGTTCGAAGTACAGTTTCTGCTGAATGCTTTTGCACCATTGTAAAATTAAAAAATCATAAGTAGAACCATTGTAAGTTGGGGACTGTCCGTATTCTGCAGTATCTGAAAATTAATGTAGTCCCAGCATAGTAGCTCATAGGTAAGTAACAGCTTGCACAATTAGGAAATGTTGCTTGGGTGGTATCACTGGTAGTTTTAGAATTTTTTCAATTAAGGTATTATTTGAATATTAAAAAAACACCTATTTTAGGTGTATGGTTTGATGAATGTTGGTAATTGTATACAGTAACGTAGCCACCACCACTATCAAGACGGAAGACACATTCTAAAGTGTCCTTGTGCTCCTTTAACTTGATCCCTTCCTTGCACACCTGACCCCAGGCAACTAATCTGCTTTTTGTCATTATAATTTTGCCTTTTCAAGAATGTCATATAAAAGGAGTCATATAGTATATACTCTTTTTGTTTGAATTCTTTCACCCAGCATAATTATTTTGAGATTCATCCAAGTTGATGCATGTATCAATAGTTTATTCCTTTTTGTTGCTGAGTAGTGTTTCATAGTATGGATGTACTGCAGTTGTTTATCCATTCACTTGATGATGGATATTTGGATTGTTTCCAGTGTTTGGTCACTGTGAATAATAAAATACAGATTTTTAAGATAAGAATAGACAACTGTCTTTTCTCAGGTGAGAAGACATATTTATACCCCTTCCAGCACTTTGATTCTATGAAGCACCTCTTATCAAAGGGAAAGATGTCAGGGCAAGAAATCATATGTAGTGTTTGTATATGAGGTGCTCCCCTAAGCACTTTATAATTATTGCTTGTCCTCACAATAGTTCTTTGAGAGAAGTACTATTATGCATTCTACAGATGAGGAAACTGAGGCATAGACAGGTTAATTAACTTGCGCATGGCGACACACAGCTACTAAGAGGCAGAAGTACCAGGATTTAAATCTACATTTTTGACACCTTAACCACTATACTCTGCTGCCACCCAGATATGATGATTTCAAAGATGGTGAAATAGGGATTATTAACTGTTCAACAGTTAGTATTTGAGACTTATTCTTTAGTCGCTTAAAAATATTTTAAATAATCACAATAATGTGGCTTATACTGTAACTCCATATTATTGTGTCCCTGGAGATTCCTCTCTAGATTCTTAATATAGACGATGGAAATTACTACCAAGTAGGAGTTCAATCCCAGAGGAAGCGATTGGCAATGCAGATTTTTTGTTTCAGTTCACAAACAGTGAATTTATTTCTGAAGAGCAGAAAAAGGATAAAAAGATAACATATCCAATCAACCATGTAATTTATTAGTTTGCATTTACTAAATCAGGTTGTTATCTTTCTCCAAATGTGCAATATTTCCTTTTTATTTGGGGCGAAGTAAATCTGGGAAAGAAGGAAGTGAAGAAAGGCAAAGTCGAAGGTAGAAGCTGGTCATATGCATTCCCCATACCCAGTGCTTCATTTGTAGGCCTTTCTCAGTTTCCATCCTCAGCTTTCTTCTCATTCTGCATTCTGTCTTAGTGATCTTACTCTCTACTATAGCTTCAAATAGTAACTCTGCCACCTCTAAGATTAAAGTTAGAATTTTCAACAACTTGTTGGATATTCTCATGTGGCCATTCATAAGACACTTTAACTCCAATGTAACTAAAATCAAAACCCACTATAACATCTTCCCAAAAAATCTCTCATTGGTTTCCTATCACAGAAAATGAGTGGTGTGCCATCTTTTCTAGTAATTTGAATTAGAAACAACAAAGTTCTCATTCATTCTTCCCTCTCCCTAACGCTCATATTTAAATAGTCTCCACGTTCTAGAAATTCTGCCTCCTATAACCTGTTTGAATTTCCCTTGCCACTTCACCAGTTCATGCTTTCAATATTTCTTACTGGGATTATTACAGTAACTTTTCTGACTCATCTGCTGATTCTGTCCTCTATCACTCCTCTAATCCGTCCATCACATTTCAGCAAGAGATAATGCTATCTTCCTACAACGCAGCTTAGATAATTCCATTCTCCTTGAAAAGCTCTAATAATTTTCACTGCCTATTGGAATAATGTTCAAACTCATTTCTGTAATAGTTAATTCTTTACTTTTTTTGGCCTCCCCTTCCAAGTTTCCTGCAGTCAGAGACTTGTCTTATCCATGTTTATCCACTCTCCAGCCTCCCAGTAACTTCAAACACAGTGTTCCACTCATGGTCCAGTTCACATATTAAATAAACAAAAGGATGCTACCAATAGGAAAAGATGGACTTGAACTTTAAAAGGCCACTAGATGTTTTAATTAGGAGGTCATGGGTGATGTTCTAGAAAGCAATGTAAGTAATGTGATGGGGATAACTTCATCGGAGAAAGGAAGGAGAGAGAAGATGATTGGAGGGATAGTTGCCAGAAACTGTTTACTTAAGAATTTGAGATGTAGGATGTCAAATTCAGAAATATACAGTTTGGAGTTTGTAAGTTGTATTTTTAAGCCCAGCATCTATTTACTGATGTGCTTAAGGATAGCCTCAGAGAATTGGAAGTTAGGTCAAGTTGCTCCTTCACTGTTTTTGCTTGCTTTTGCCTAAGCCATTGGCTTCTGGAAGGAAAATTGATGTTGAAGGCCCTCCTGGCAGCTCTGTAGGAATTCACTAAGTGCCCCACATTTTCAGGCTCCATTCCTGAGGAGCTCACAGTGTCCATATCAATTAGCTGGCAGGGCTCTGAGTCCCCTAAATGGTCTTTTATGCAATGAAAGTGGCAGTAAGCCAGCACTGGCCCCCCCAGTGACAAACCGCACGCTCAAGTCCCCAGTGTCCATAGACACCATGCACTTTTTAGAGAGGCCTGGCTCTGAAGCCTCAGCCATCATATTGGAACTCTGCACTGCAGGACTTGCCGCCAGTATTATACCACGAGCTGGAATTCTTTCAAGTCATGCTCTCTTGTATTGTATTCTCCTTCTACCTATACTTCTCTCTCTTAATGAGAGATAACTTTGTTGAACCTGAACCTGGCATTGTATGTTTTACATGCCTACTTTTATTTTATCTTCCCCAAACCCCATGAGATATTGCTACAATTATCGTTTTCATTTTGCATATGAGGAGACTGAGGCTGAGAGCAGTGAACTGACTTTCTGAGCTCATAGAATTTGTTAGTGGCAGCGTACTTGGGAAAGTGGGACTTGACCCTGGTGCAGTCTAGTCAGAGCCTGTGCTCTCAACACTATACAATGCCACTTCCTCTGGGTACTTCAGAACACAGGGGCCATTCCCAGTAGGGCTATAAGCACGTGAACTTCAGTAGAACAAGTGTGGAATTCTGAGATGCTAAAATATTTTGAATTTAGCAAATGATGAGAACTATTGTCCTTCCCTTTCTTGTTCTCCAACTTGTCACCATTCAAATAAGTTGTTTCAGCCTTGCATATACGGTGCAAGCCTTTAGGGGAACAGTGGTTTTGCAGAAGCTCACCCAAATTCCCCAACTTTAATAATGACTTTCTGCCTCTTCATTCCCTGCCCTTTCACGCCCATCTGCACAAGTCACAATCTCTAAGCTAAGAGAACATAACTAGCTGCTAGCAGAAAATATTCCTGAAGTTCTCCCACAGATCCTCATTCTCATAGAAAGTATAATGAAGCAGTGCCAGTTTGTTGTTTTCTCGGCCTGTCATCTGATTTCCTTTAAGACCAAAATAATTACATCAATATTCTTTCTAATCCCTTTTTCTTTTCCTCCAAATTACTCGAATAAGATCCATTTTATTCATTCTGTTTCCTCTTTTCTCTACCACTAGTTCAAAATGGACCAAAGAAAGACACATGACGTCACTTATCAGGAGGATATAGGATTCCCACATGTCTTTGACTTGTGCTGTTTAAACATTAGCCTTGCTTATGGGCTAGATCCTCTCCTTCTCTCTCTCTCTCTCTCTCTCTCTCACACACACACACACACACACACACACACACACGCACCCACACACATACTTTTCTCCTTATTAATTAGTCTTTGAGTTAATGGCCTGAGACACTTTCAGATGGAACATGATGGTCTCTCATGCAGTAGGGACTCTGGCAAGAGAACAGTCACTTAGTTGAAGAAGACTCATTGATTTGGCAACAGAATGTTTCAGATGTAGGTTAGATAAGAATCAAGTGGCACCGACTCAAAGGCCCTGCTTCTCACTCAGCTCACACACCCTACCTGATCTTCACTATCGACATGTCTATAGTTTGTTTCTAGCACTCAGATGTAGTTAATGTTATGCATCTGTAGCAATAGTTATTTAGTACATTCTCTGATTTCCTTTAAAGTCTAGCCTTTTTCCTCTTATGACTGTCATGAGAATCAAGTGGAAATATATAATATCTTATAGATAATATAAATAATAATATAAAGTAGAAATAGAAATATCTCCTTGTTGCCTGGCCATGGTCTAAAAACTTGAAGGGACTCTCTGCCAGAAGGTTTTGGAAGGATGTCTGTCTAGTTTTGAAGGCAAGCCTGTGCACCTCTCATAGAATCCCTCACTGACTTTTGTAGCTATGTACATGCCAATAACCTCTTCTAGCTCTGAAAGCTGAACCCTCCCATCTTGGAAGCTCTTATGAGAAAGTCACCAAGAAACCAAACATTCATACTGAGTTTAATTTCAGCTTAGGGCTTTCCAGCAATACCTTTGACTAAGGAGGGAAATAGGATTCATTGATTTTGTTGCCCTCCCGTCATCATCACTGCCATTTTTTCCCCAGGGACACAACAGTCATCAGCCACTCTCCTAATACCAGCTATGATACAGCTCTAGAAGCTCGCATCCAGAAGGAAGAGGAAGAAATTTTGATGGCAAACAAGCGTTGCCTTGACATGGAGGGCAGGTAAAATGTCAATCTGCACCCTAGTGGATCTGAGAAGTTGGTATGAAGACCAGATAGGTCAGTAAGGAAGGGCAACCATCTTCATTCACAACTGGGAAACCTGATAATGAAGCTTCCCCCTACCCCTGCACCCCTGCCAGCCTGTTACTTAGGATTTGAGGTGCAAAGATCTTTACCTTGATCGTTCCCTCTAGCTGTGTAATTCCAAGTAGCATTGCTTTCCCCATTGCTCTTGATAATTGCTTTCCATCTGCCCTCTGCCAGAACTGAACTGTTTGCATTTGCATTCTGGGGTATTCTTTCTGTACCTCAACCCTGTGGTACAGCAGAGTGCTCGGTAAAAGAACCTCCACTCAAACTGGGAGATAGGGTACCTGGTGTCTCTTATAAACTCATGATCATTGACTTATTAGCTGAAATTGTAGCCCATTCACAGAAGTTCTCACCTTCTCATTGAATACATGATTTCCATTGATTCAGATTGTTCATTATGGCACCCACTACATTGGTTTACTCTCTCATATACAGCCTTTCTTTTCACTGATACTTTCCTTTGGCTTTTTAAGGAACAATGCCTGGATATTCTGCTGTATCTGCCTGGATGTGCAGACAGGCATTTTAAAAATGCCTTAAAAATGTCTTACAATTCAGAAATAACTAGATCACTCCTTAGTTGAAAAGATAATGGAAGCTCAAGTCCATGTAGGCAGTGAGACCAGACGTGGAGGCAACAGCAAGGTCTTTATATGGTCTTTGTCTTTGACTCCTAGGATCAAGACCCTCCATGCCCAGATTATTGAGAAGGATGCCATGATCAAAGTACTCCAGCAGCGTTCCCGGAAGGAGCCAAGTAAGACAGAGCAGCTGTCATCCATGCGGCCAGCGAAGTCTCTGATGTCCATTTCCAATGCTGGATCAGGCTTGCTCTCCCACTCTTCCACCCTGACTGGCACTCCCATCATGGAAGAGAAGCGGGATGACAAGAGCTGGAAGGGGAGTCTAGGTAATGACAGTAAATAAGGAAGATTAAAGTAACATATTTAAAGAGAGCCCCAACTTAGATACAGGCCCATGCAGCAAGGAAAAAGTATGATGGTCCAGATTCTAGAGAGTGAGATTCACCAAGTTGGGTTTTTCTCCTCCTGAGAAGCTAGCTGCATATTCAGGAGCTCCTGCACACTGTGAAGTCTCACTGAGAAAACATTGGTTGAAGCCAAGACCTTAGAAGATAAGAATCCTGAGTTCTATTTGGGTGGGAAGGAAGTAACTTCAGTTTTCTCTAAGAAATTCTCAGATTTGGCCTTTGCCATATGGGACCTTTTGTCTTTATCCAAAGCTCATGTGGCCTTCATGTCATTCAAAATTTCTAAATTCCAGTTTTTTCTATGTTTGTTCTTCCCATATAATAGGAGGACTCAGCGTTCTACTTAAGCTAAATAGAGCTCGGTGGCAGGTTTTTGTTACCAGAATGTTCTGAGATCAGAACAGAATGTACTTTTTCATTCCATTCCTGTCCATTCCTTCCCCTCTAATCAAAACCCCAGAAGTATTGTGGATACCACAGGGCACATTTTTAGAGCCTGAGGAAGCAAGCTATGTATATTTTTATTTAAGGTCTTTTTGGTGCTTCTAATATTGTTCTTGGTCCTCTGTCACTCACGTTGTCCTTTGATTAGAGTAGGCATTTGGGGGACCATGACCATCACCTTAGATTGCACAATTATTATCACACTCATCTGTGACTACAGACTTCTTTCCCTGATCCTTTCTGGCTTTCTGGTAATGGATAGTGTTGGTTGTAAGTGGAACTGAGGAGGAAGTGGAACTGAGAAGCATTCTGACAGCTCAGTGTAAATCAATAATCATTGGAAAACTAAATCAAAACAGATGCCCAGGACACTTAAAGGTTTAATATGCTGTGCTGGGGGTTGGAGATTGAGGACCAGAAGCGATCTGCCAAGTCTGAAAGAAAGTTTTAGCCATGCTCAGAGGTACCTCACAAACCGATTCCTGGGTTCACTGGAGGCAAAAGTCAAGAATTTAGACCCGTTCATACTTCTCTTGAATCAGATGTCTGTATTTGAATAACCTGTAGTTTCCTAACCTTTTTCCCTCTTTCCTTTGTAGGTATTCTCCTAGGTGGAGACTACCGTGCCGAGTCTGTCCCTTCCACACCCTCGCCTGTGCCACCCTCGACTCCTCTGCTCTCAGCTCACTCTAAGACAGGCAGCCGAGACTGCAGCACCCAAACTGAACGGGGAACGGAACCCAACAAAACTGCAGCTGTTGCTCCAATCTCTGTTCCTGCTCCAGTTGCTGCTGCTGCCACTGCTGCCGCCATCACTGCCAACGCTGCCACCAACACTGCCATCGCTGCCACCAACACCACCACCATGGTAGCTGCTGCTCCAGTTGCTGTTGCTGCTGCTGCTCCAGCTGCTGCTGCTGCCACTGCCACCCCGTCTCCAGCAACTGCTGCTGCTGCTCTTGCCGCTGCTGTTTCTCCAGCTGTTGCTGCTCAGATTCCAGCTGCTGCCTCTGCTGTTGCTGCTGCTGTTGTTGCTCCTGCTGCTGCTGCTGTTCAAGTTGCTCCAGCTGCTCCGGCTCCGGTTCCAGCTCCGGCTCCAAATCCGGTTCCGGCTCCGGCAGTGGCTCAGGCTTCTGCTCCGGCTCAGACTCAGGCACCAACTTCAGCTCCGGCTGCGGCTGCTACTCCAGCTCCAGCTCCAACTCCAGCTTTGGCTCAGGCTGAGGCTTCTGCAAGTCCAGCTGCCGGTTCTGGACCACGTCGTTTGTCTATACCGAGTTTGACCTACAATCCAGATAAGACAGGTAATAATAATTATTCATAACAGGTAGCTTTTGGTTCTGCCCTCAATTACAGATTTGTTTGTTGGTGCCTGCTGTTTAGGTATGGTTAGTCATTTGGACAGAATGACTGTCCAAAGGTCCCAAAGGGGATTAATCAGAAGAGATAAGGGCAGAGAGTCTGTAAATGAGTTTCTGGATGCCAGGATGGGAACGGGGATGAGTCAAGGCCATTCTCTTAGAAGTAAATGCTCCGGTGAACGAGGCAGGGTGGCAGGCAAGTCTCACTTTACCATTGGCTTCATTGGCGCTCTAGAGCTGTCTATTTCTAGAAAAATGAGTTTTTACCTTGTCCCTAAAAGTCCTAACCCCTTATTTCCATTTAGATGGCCCTGTTTTCCACTCCAATACTCTGGAAAGAAAAGCTCCCATTCAGATCCTGGGACAAGAGCCTGACGCCGAGATGGTGGAATATCTCATCTAAATGGCCTAATCAAGAGCTGCAGTTTATCAGCAAGAATGCTTTTAATCATTTTTCCCTTTTGTTTGTTCTTATTTTGAGGGTGAGGACAAGGGTTGGGGGGGATTTTTTTAAAGGGACTTTTTATTGAAACGATATAGTACTTAAGTAATACCATATGAACTCCAGTCTATTCTGGTACACATAGAGAGTACCTCTAAAGACAGATTAATCAGAATGTGCTCTAAAGTTTATTGTTTGGATTTATACAAATACTGGGACTGTTAATAGCTGGATATACATCAATGTTTTCAATGTGCTTAAATTTGTTTAGCATTTCTATATTCCAGATCATTCTTTTTTGAAGAGCACAGTATGTTTGGAAGACAGTGTATAACATGTAGTTCAGAAGTGGGAAGCCGGAGAGAATTTGTGCGTCTGCTGTTTTGTATAGTTACCATCTAGGCAGCATCCAGAGAGAGCTCTCATCGTGGGCTCGTGAAAGGGAATAGTTTTAGGAGCTCTGTAAGCTGGAGAAAAGGTAGGGAGTATTTTGGTGTGGAAGGGTGCCGGAGCTAATTTTCCCTCCCAATTTCCCAGCTACCCTTTGCCAGGGGATTGTGTTTATCTTCATTTCAGTGGTGCTTTGGAAGTGGATTATTTTGGTTCCCTTGTGGAGGTTCATACATTCATATATATACTCTGGAGTAATTTATGCATTTGGATAATTAATATATTGCTTTCAGATGCTAGGAGAGTAAATTAGCTGAGTGATGTACAGCTTCCTCTCTCTTAGGGAGTTAGACCATCAGCGGCCTTGATGGAGAGTTGCGTGAGGTGCTGTATGCAGACTTTTGTCGTCTGTGTATAGCCATGAACACAGCTTGCTTGCCTTTCCTGAGACCAATCTGTTTAGTGTCTGTTTCTTCTCCAGCACAAGTTCACTGGTTGTGTCACTATTCTCAAACTGCCTACCATTTGCAGAATGAGGAAGCATTTTTGTTGACGGGTTGAATGCTTTGAATTTCTGGTGAACTTTGAAATAACTCATTTTGTTTTCCCAAATTCTTAGCATACGTCTTAAAAGGCATATTTGACTATAACCTCCAAGGGAATAGCATCAAAAGCCCAAAGTACGATGCTGCAGTCAGAGGAGAGGTGGGCTGCAGCAGTATCCTCAGCTACCTCTTCTCACTGCCAGTGACTCCATCTTAGAATACCTTTGGAGAGCAGCAGGAAATGCGCATGTGGGCAGGGACCAAGGAGGCCATGGCTCCAAGCTGTGCCATAGGGCTGCCTCCAGGGACACAGAAGGGCTGGCTGCCTATTGCCACAGGTCCCTGCTCTGTGTCACCTTTCTGTCCTTCATTAAGGTGACAAATCCACAGACAATGTCATTAAGATCAGTTTTCAAGGGTATAGGGGGGTGAGGGGAGTGGGGGGTGATAGCTAAGGGTGGGGGGTAGAGGTTTGGGGATGTTAGTTAGAAACCAGATTAATAGAAGTGTAGGCCTGATATATTATGTTGTGAGGCATAGTGGCTGGAAGGAACTTTAGCAATATAGCCCTGCCCCCTCATTTTAGTACTGAGGAATCTGAGACCTGGAGAGGTTAAGTGACTTTTTCGAGATCACACAAGACAGCTTTCCACTCTGCCAATTACCGTGCTTATTTTGGGAAACCCTTATATACAAAAAGCCCTGTTTTAAGAAAAGGCATCTTCATGATCCAGGGCATATGTGTTTTGTAAAATGTCCCTGGCTTGAGTAGTTTGTTCAGGATTCTGAATTCCTATCTTGCCTCTCCTGTAGTGCCTTTTGCAAGGTTTTCCCTTTCCTGATCCTCATTTCAACATTGAGTCACATGAAACATCCCCCTGAGAAATCAACCTCCCTTCTTCTCTTGCTATGGGATTGGCTGTATCGGATCAACTTACAGGGTTCCTCTATGAGTCTAGGAATGGCATATTTAACAGTATTGTGTCATTCCTAATTATTTTCCAAAGGAATTATTTTGTGTGTGTCGGGGGAGAGACAAGAGGGAGGGTGATGTGATTTTCAGCCAGTCTTGAGATTTTCAGTAATGAAGTGATCATCCTAAACATTAGTCCTCAGTTATAAGCGAATCCCAAATAGAAATTAAAAGTGCATAATTTAAAATTGAATTAAAAGCGTGAAAAGTTAATACTCATTCATACAACCCTTTAGTCATAAGGAAAAAAACCCTTGAATGGTAGAAGCAACGAGTAGCAAACTTCAGGACTGCTCTTTTCTATCTAAGTAAATAAGTAAAAATGAGAAGAAACCTTTCATCTACTCCTTTCATGGTTATAACACATTGCCAGAAGTTTTGCTAGCTCTGGGAGCCATGATTTTAATCACATTCTATAAGGTGACAGATGTCATACATTCCACACTGTGTGGCAGCCATCTCTTTAGACTCATGTATTTTCGGGAAAGGAGAAAGTTCTTGGCAAAGTAATATTTTGAACTTTCCACAACATCTCTGCTCCCTCACACCAGAGGCAGTCCCTTTTGGCTCAGTTTTTAATCCCAGATAATTTGCTAAAATAGTATCGTACATCTAAGAGATGGAAGAAGTCCATGTCAGTGTATTATGTTTACGAAGAAGATAGATTCAGTCTTTTCAGAAAATCTCTAATAGGTGTCATTTTACAAATTCAGGTTTATAGGAGAAATCTCAAGTTAGCCACCTTTTCACTATCGTGTGGATGTAACATTTGGGGGATCTTTCTGGACTCCCACCTATCTATGCATTTTACTGGCACCTCAGGACAGAAGGATGACCTTGTTGTCTTAACTTGTACTGCCTGGTGGTCTCTGGGGACCTTCTAAGTCAGTTGTACCCCAATGTCCCATGTACAGAAAAACTCCATTAGAACAAACTTTACTTGATATAAAATTTCTATTAACAATTTTTTATTAAATAAAACTAGCTTGAGCTTTCTTTTAAAATCATGTATCTTGATTGTTGTTTTAATGAAGGATTTATTTTCAATGCTGCTTTTGAGCTTCGGGATGACAGGATAGCAGGAACCTGAAATAACTGCCATCATCTGCTATAGGAAACACCAAGAGACCCATTGTGTTCTCTTTTTCTTGTTACACAGTTGGGTGGGTACAACAATCGGAAAATGAACAAACTGATTGTGCAAACTACTTTTTATGAAGAGCCTAAACACTCATGATGCGGCAGCTTAAAGTGTATACATATGCACTAACTTTTATAAATTATATTCTCATGTCTGTTAGCCATGCAATCTCCTGTTATCTCAATTGCTCATTCACATATGGAATGTGTTACTTAAAATGTGTGCATTCTTACTGAACATGTTTTCAAAGGAAGGCATCAGCTATGGGCTAATTGCCACCAATTTCAGCCCGCCATGATCCTTGGAAATATATCTTCCAAGTGCCATCCATCATCAGTAGGACAAGTGTCGGGAGTTTGTTTATTTTTTTCCAGTAGCAACGATGGGTTACATGGAGCCGTCAAACCTCCTTCTGGCCTCCTTTGTGATTAATGGCATGTGTTGTAAAATGGATAGCTGGGGTTGGCAGTTGGCTAAAGAAGAATCACCTTTGGTTTAAAATGTATGTGACCCCATAATGACTGAGACTCCATTCTGTAATCAACTGAGCTAGTTCCAATAAAGTTAAGCAGGTTTGAATCCACTTTGTGCCTATCTTTTCACTGACAATAAAGTTAGCTATTTTAAAATGTAGTACTGTGTGGAAAATGCTTTGGTGTTTACCCAACAGAGGCTTTATTTGTGCTGTATCAGTGATTACTTTCAATTCAGTATGCAATGAAATTGCCTTTCAAGGGCAGCATGCAGAAGAATTTGCGTTTGCTTAAAGTATAGAATGTGATTATAAAGTATTAAGACAACCCCACGGGCCACATGCTCTAATCGGTTCCTTTATATATTTAGGCAGCATATGTTAAAAGCTTTTCATCTTTTTATCTCTTGGTTCCGAGGGGTAAAATGATGGCCACCCAAAGCAGAGAATTTATCCTTTGGTTAGCATTTTGGAAGGCCCTTGATGTTTCTTCTGTACCCTTGTTCTCATGCCAATTCATCAGTTTTGGTTGAGGGAGCTTGTTATTAAAAGCAAATCAAAACCACAAACAAGTTGGCTCTTTTCACTGAAAATGTTACAGCTGCCTTTACACTGCCCTGCCTGTGCCTCTTGTTTACCACTGAGTCCCAGCCTGATCGGGGAGGATGAGAACCCCACAGGCTTTGCATTGACATTTTTTACAGTGGAATTGGCTTGATGGGTGTTGCAAAATGGATGGGGAGAGGGTATAGAATTCATTCAACTCTAAATTTGATTTTTTTAGTTAAATTGGGCTACGTTCCCTCCATATTTATGATGAGTGCTTTGAAAACTGTGTGTGTGAAAGCCCACTCCACTTTTTCAAGACAAAGAAGATGATATTAAGTTAACCCCACCTTCTTAGAAAGCTTTACGAAGCATTCTTTTCAGAAATATATTGTGCTCAGTTCTTAATGAGCAGTCGCTAGTGGGGGGAAAAAGCAAGTGTTCCTTCAAAAGTAACAAGATTGCAATGTAGGAACATTTCTAGTTATATAGTATTATAAGTGATCTGATTATCTGTGTGGTACTTCATCTCCCTTCCTGTGGGCCTCACCTACTGTGATGAGCGATCTGGAAAGTCTATGTGAATTACACAGTTGCAGAAAAAAACACCTCCTGCTTCCCACCTGCATCTTATTTTGCAGAAAGATTTTTATTGGAGAAAAAAGTGTAAGTGATTTGGTCTTATAACACTTTCTACATTGATGATTGGCAGTCACCCTGGTATCTGAGTGAAGACCCCTGAGTGATAGGACTTAGTTTCCAAAGAGAAAAATCTTCTCCACGACATCAAAATTTCATACCACATCACAAGTACTCACTCCTCAGATGCACAAACTAGCCAAGCCCAGGATATTTATTTTGGCTCCCATGTTTTTTCATTTGTCTCTTGCCTCTACCAATGGTTTCAGGAATGTGTGAGCTGTTGACTGACTACATATTAGATGTTGCCGTTATGTAAAATGCCCCAGAGTTAAAAAATATGGTCCACGATTCTAGTTTACTAGAGAAAACTACACATACATATGCAGATACACACGTTTACAATTCATTGTGATGTATTAAATGGAAAAGGTTTGAACAAGATAGAGAACTAGTGCAAAGGAGGGAATGATTGTTGGGATGGCACAGAGAGTGTGTATATGTTGGGATTTGAAGGGCATGTAGGTGTTAACTTGGTGAACTAGGGGATGAGGAAGAACATCCCAGGCAGAAGGAATAGCATGTGCAAAAGCAATTTCACTTTGTCAGACCTGCAATCAAATGAAAACTATGTTTCCAAGATCAAAGTCCCCAGAAAAGTATTCTGAATTTTAACAATCTCTTAAAGGAAGCTTACAAACTCACTCAATTAGGTGGTAGAACATACTGGTCCAGAGGTCAAAAGAACATGGAATTCTAGTTCTCAGTCTGCCTCTAAACAGATGTTCACCTTTAGATAAGTCCCTTAACAGGATCAGAGAGTTTATTAGTAAAATGGGGATAAATACCTATCCCTCATGGACCTCATGGAGAAGGGCTAAGAGAGTTTCAGAAAGTGAGAATATAAAAAGATGCCAGTCCAAACCATGGGCTGAATCTATAAAGATGAAGTGATTTCTTTAACTTTTATTCTGAAGAAAAATTCAAACATACACACAGCAGAATAGTGTAAGGCCCCTCCATGTGTTCATTACTGGGCATCAACAATTATCAATGAATGGCAAATCTTGCTTCATTTATCACCCCCACCCATTCACCTTGCATTATTTTGAAGCACATCCTGGGCATCATAGCACTTCATCCATAAATATTTCAGTGTGCATAAAGACGAAATTCTTAATAGTGAAAAAAGTAAAGTGCTACTCCTGGAACCAAAATATATAACCCCACCAACCCAACAAAGCAATAGCATGTTTCTGCTTTGCCACTTAACAAAGCTTCTTTGTTTGATCCCACAAGTCCTGCCTTAAACCAAAACATACTGTCTCAAAAATGGAGGAATTCATTCTCCCACAATCCACATATCAAAGTGGAATATATTTTCTTTAAAGGCTCCCCAATGCAGGTTCTAAGCAATTATTCCTTCTCCACTCTTTCAAAAACTCTAGCTCTTTTAAAGTCCCTGTCATCCAGCTGGTTTTGTTTTTTTTTGTTTTTTGTTTTTTTTGCTGAGGAAGATCAGCCCCAAGCTAACTTCTGTTTCCAATCTTCCTCTTTTTTTGCTTGAGGAAGATTAGCCCTGAGCTAACATCTGTGCCAATCTTCCTGTAATGTATATGTGGGTCTCCGTCACAGCATGGCTGATGAGTGGTGTAAGTCTGTGCCCAGGATCCAAACCCGTGAACCAGGGCCTCTAAAGTGGAGCATGCCAAACTTAACCACTACACCACAGGGCCAGCCAGCCTCCAGCTGTTTTTGTTTACCCTCATCTACTGATTTGGTCACTATCCCAAATGGACTGATGATTTCGACCCCTGGATCACGGTTGTCTTCTCCAGGCCCAAACAACCCAGTCAGCATCCTGGCCTATAATGTCGTTGCCCTCTCCAACTCCCCTAATCTCCACATCCACTCCACTTCAGCCTGCTGTGCTCATGGCTAACCCAGACCTGGTCATGCAGAACTGTTCCACCATGGAAATCACATACACCAGTATCCCACTATTTGGCGAGAGTCTCCCATCCTCCCAGTTCTACTCTGACTCTTATCTGCACTTTGATTTCTGAGAGACCTCAAGTTCCTTGATGCCCACATTTCCTCCTAGGTTTTTACCCCTGACCTACCAGATCTGGATCTCATGCTCAACCACCTGAACCCTCAGATCATTCATACGCCTTAAAACCTCAACCATTCATCACAAGCCAGAAACTTGTGAGTCATCCTTGACATGTCTGTCTCCCTCATAGCTGATATCCAATCCATCACTGATCCTAACAAAATAAATTGCAAACCCATTCACTACTTACCAACTCTACTGTCAACAACCTATTTGAAGCCACCATTATCTTTCACCTAGACTATTTCAATAGCATATTAACTGATCTGCCATGTCCACTCTTCTCCTACTTTTTTATTATGTTTGTTCAGCAACAAATATTTATATTTATTCAGCAATGAATATAATTCACGTCATGTCATTTCCCTGCTTTAAAATCTTTCAAAAGCTTCCTATTGCAATATGAATAAAATGGAGCCACAAGAGGTAAACAACTAACCCGAAGGCTTATAGTTGATGGATTTGAAACTAGAACCCGAATATCTTGGATTCTTATTCCAGTAGAATCCTTTTCATGCCTTATTCTGAGTATCATCTTTTTCTTAGGCTTACAGGTTACTACTGCTATGGCATCATTATTTTCTCTGTTATTAACCTAGAGCAGTACTTCTTGAAGTCCTCTCCAAACCATCTGTATCAGAGTCACCTCAGGTGTTTATTCAGTGCACGCTCCCTGGCCTCGCCCTCAAAGAAGCTTATCCTATAATTCTAGGGTAACACTCAGGAATTTGCATTTTGACAAGCTTCCTGGGAGATTTTGATGTAGCTTGTCCTGAGACTACATACTTTAAGCAACACTGGCCTAGGATTTCCTAGCATTTATCTTACTTTCTTTCCCCTCCTCAGTTCCCCTGCGATGTAACAGCCTCCCAACAGCACATAGTTAAATGAGTAAGTCCAATTTGGACATTAGCTATCACACACACCCTTACTTCAGTAGGGAGCCATTTTATTTTCTTTATTCACCCTTAGTACCTATGGTGAAATAGCTGCCTATTCTCCTCAGATATGACTCTTAAGTGGTTGGATTTACTGCTCTGATCAAACAAGACATGTTGTTGGTTACTTCTGTTATTGGTTTACATGGTTTGTAATCCTTGAGACAACCACAACCATATTTATGATCTTGACCAGCTCATTGAGCTCCAATGACTGTTCTGTAATATAAGGTCACTAGATTATGATCTCTAAAGTCCCCTCTGACTCTTACATTCCTTGATTTCACGAGACTAAATACTACCTCTGAGGTCATAAATTCTTTCACATGGATCCAAAATTGGCTGTGGCACAGATAAAAGACGTTTTAAAATCTGAATATACTGAAAATATTCTACAGGCCTAAGCTGTATTCATCAAGCTTCAATTTTTTTCCACTGATTCTGCCCACACTTGACATTTTATTCTCCCATCTTGGCTATACCTACTCCATTCTCCTATTATGCGTGTCATTTTCCAAAGAGGACATGTCCACAAGAATAAGTCTCCCCAAAAAATCTGAGGAGATCAAAACAGAGGGAAGGCAGGATAGTTTACATTTCTTTTAAGCCATGAGTCTATGGTAATTTGCTATTATCCAGTTGTAGGGGACTGAGTGGCACAAACAAGGGCGGATAAAAGGGAAATAATCAAGGCATGTGTCATGTTGCAGTAGAGGGCCAAGAGAAGGATGGCAGTCACTGAGCCACCATGATGTCCAAGGGATTAACTAGAGCTAGAAAAAAAATAAAGGGAAATAACATATTTGTAACCTGCTAGGTGTTATAAACTAGTTGTGTGATAAACATAAAACATACGTATTCTTCCCCACAATAAAATTAAAAGATCCAAAAAACAAAAAGCACGTATCTTCCAAAACTCTTTTCTTTCTCTCATATCCAGGGGCAGATGCACGTCCTGTGAGTCTTAAAGGTTAGACAATTTAGAAGGCCTTATTTATGAAAAAGAATTTCAAAAATTATGAATAGACAGCCATATATTAAAGTATTTATTTAGAACGAGAAACTGTAACTAATTACATATTTTTAAAAGCTGACAAATACCACAAACAGGAAAATTTTTAAAAAGTACAATATTTTTTATTAATTAACTGCCCAACACACCTCCGTAGTACTTTTTTTCGTATACTTTTGGCTTTATATTTTTGTTTGCCTCTTCACTGTAATATCATTTGTTGTTTTTTGGAAGATTAGCCCTGAGCTAACATCTGCTGCCAATCCCCCTTTTTTTGCTGAGGAAGACTGGCCCTGAGCTAACATCCGTGCCCGTCTTCCTCTACTTTATACGTGGGACGCCTACCACAGCATGGCTTGCCAAGGGGTGCCATGTCTGCACCCGGTATCCAAACCGGCGCACCCTGGGCCGCCGAAGCGGAACGTGTGCACTTAACCGCTGCACCACCAGGCCGGCCCCTGTAATATCATTTTTTTATTGAGAGAAGAAGAGGATAATTTAGTCTTTCCACTAGCATGGTTGATCAAAATGTGTTGTTATTGATCGTAGGAAAGCTAAAGCACGCAACTTCACACACCTGAAATAGAACTGATGTTTGTGGAACTGATTCAGATTTGTGCTCTACAAACATAAGAGTACTGATACATTATATTTTGTGCAATTCCCATCACAGTATAAATAAAAGTACTATGCATAATTGTGAACACTGTATTGTTGAGTATATTCCTAACAGAAGAAAACTTCCTCCATGTTTGGGCATTAGTGAGAACTAAATACTCTGCATACCATTTTACACAGCAGGTAATTGAAGGAATTTTCCACAGATTAGCTTCTGGATCCATACATTTCAAACCTTATTTCAGCGCCCACATACTTTCAGTATAAGTACATTCATATAGTGATAAGACCTCTGGCTTTGCACCTTTTGTATTACCCTGCTGGATAATTCAGCAGAGTGAGAAGGAGGGGTATTTCTGGAAGCCATTTTCTTACCCAGATGGTTGAGCAAAGATTTATCTATACACAGGACTGACTGCAAACCACATAAATATATGTCACTAAACACAAACTAAATATATCTCCAACTGGGCTTCCCCTTTGCTGGATCTCAAACACAGTAGAGGGAAATTGGAGTGAAAGGAGATAGCAGTTATAGTAGTCAGGGTTCTCCAGAGAAACAAAACATATATACAGAGAGAGAGGGAGAGAGAGAGAGAGAGAGAGAGAGAAGCTGGCAAGTCTGAAATGTAGAGGCAGAATTGCTTTTACTCTGGGAAACCTCAGTCTTTGCTCTTGAGGCCTTCAACCGACTGGATGGGGCCCACGCATATTATGAAGGGCATTGTGCTTTACACAAAGTCCACTGATTTAAATGTTAATCACATCTAAAAATATCTTCATAGCAACATCTAGACTGGTGTTTGACCAAACGACTGGGCACCATAGCCTAGCCAAGTTGGCACATAAAGTTAACCGTCACAGCAGTCATAACCAATTTTAACCAATAGGATAAGCTCTCCTCTTTTTGCAAATATGATAGAAACACACTTTCATGTGAACCCATTGCTAGGAACCCTTCCAGGGTGTTGGAATAGGCCTATGCAATTCAGATCCCACATCCAACCCATGAACATATCCCTTCAGTTCTACCTTAAAAATATATCCAGAATCTGATCACCTCCACTGAGTTCTGCTAGTTTCACCTTCTGTTGTATCACCATCTCTTCCAGAGTCTGTTCATCTCTGCTTTGTGTTCTTCATTCAGAGAGTGGATTACCTCATTACTTGCTAATTTTATGGAGGAATTTTTGGTTATAATCTTCATCTACTCAGTGGCAAAAATTTTTATGGTGTTTTGTTTTTGTTGCAATTTTCCACCTTTTAAAAGATAGTATACATTTATTAATACTGTGTCAGTTTCTTTTTTATTATCCATCCTTGAATGGCTGGGATGATCATGTCTCAGCTATTTGCACGACATTCCAGTGATGGAAAGTGGACTAGGGTAGCCTTCCATGTTTCACTATCCAAAAATTCTATTCCCTGCAGGCAGAGACGGATATCTTGCTATAAATATGGCTCCTCTGTGTGGTTCTTTATCTAGTCCCACCTCATCAGTCTCTCTGAGCTGAACCTGGTCTAGGAGGACATCTGCCCCTGCTCTACTCATCCCAGTCCCTGGACCTATTGTTGCAAAGTAGGGAAATAGCCTTTACCACTCATGATGTACCAGTCTCCTTCAGGAAGTATATTTCTGTTGAAGCTTCCTAAGATCTTCTGTGTCCTTTCTATACTCTCAGAGCTTCTTCTCTTCACTTCCAACACTTCTTCCCATTCCTTTCCTATCTCAGATTCTTTTGGCAGCTGCAATTTTAATTTTCAGTCTGTGAATTATATCGTCTTAGCAGAGAAATGGAACTTGTAGGGTTTTTTCATTCTCCTTCTTGTTCTTGAATGATTTCCAGGAAGTAAAAGGGAAAATGCTGACTTATGCAACCATTTTGATATTGTAAATGACTGTATTTTAGTACATTATTTTATCCTCAGAGACTAGAACAGTGCCTGATATAAAGTACGTGCTCACTAAATATTTTTTGATAAATGAATAAATGATCAACCCAGCAAACTGCATCCTTCACTTTTGTATCTGAAGTATTGTGGTTGCTGGGGAGAGATGAATACATTGGTGCCACTACACATTCAGAGGCTCCAATTTCAGCTGGGAACTTCTGTATTTGCCCTTGGCCACTTTCCTGTTCCCCTCAGAAAGTATTCCACACATAACACTCTTCTCACACAGGCTGCAAATACCCACCTTTCTCACTCACAGGTCGTCTGAACTCCCACTTCAAAGTGAAAACAGAGTTTTCAGTTGGGAACCCGAGGTTCATATGAAAAATGTGTGACAATAGGTAGAGCACTGCCACTGACCACTCAGAAAGTACTTCAGCTGTGAACAGCTGCTATTGCCATCTTGGTGTTAACCAGCTCAAAATCAGCCTCAGGGACAACCTGAAATTCCAGCCGTCTCCAACAGTGCTTCCCTACAGCTCCATCAATTCACCTTTTTCCTCCAGTCTCTGAGGATAAGGCATGTTTCTTCCAGATCAAGATCAACCCCACTACCTCCACCTTTATTCTGGACTTCACTCTCATCTTCTCAGGCACTTTGATCCACCCATAAAGTCCCTTCTTTTCCTTATCTGCAAGCTCTCCCCTCCTCCCCAGTTCCTGCTCCTGATCTAATTAATGTGTTCAAGCTGCAAGTTCATATTTTGTTTTACAAACGAGGGCGCAGGTAGGGAATAAGCTGGGATTCAGAAACTATCAAAACAAGGAGAGTGCCCTAACGCAGAGCCCCAGTGATTGTAATTTGGAATGGGGGAGGCTGATGCTGGCCGCTTGAGCAGTCCCTTCTTCAAGACTCTCTTGTTCTTGAAACCATGATAGGGCTGAGTCCTTAGGGTAGATCAGGAGGCCCGGTAGTGGAGGAGTTGGGGCAGGCAGAGGCAGAGACAGGGAAGCTGAGGAGGGGGTGGCTGATGATAACAGTTGCCTTCAAATATTTGAAGGGCTGTTAAGTGAAAAGGAAGATTTACATTATGTGGCCCCAGGGCTAGGTCTAGGAGCAAGGGGAGGAACATTTATTCAAGGTGAGAAAGATCTCTATCAGAACTATCTGAAAATGGAATGAGTTGCTTAGAGGATGATTAGATCCTCATCATTAGAGCACTACAGTCCAGAGGCCAAATGATCATTAACAGCCCTTCATTAAACTGTATTATAATTATTTATTCACGAAACTCCTTCAGGGCAGGGACGCATATGATTTATTTTTGTAGCCTTAGCATTTGGCACAGTGCCAAGATCAATGCCCGTTACATAGTAGGTGTTCAACGAGTGTTAGGTATTAATGATAAAAATAACAGTAAGTTCTCAATAAAAGTTTCATAAAATGAATGTGTTAAAATAGAATTAAAAGAAGCATCATGAGAATGAGCAGACAAAATGACATTTTCTAAAATCATATTCTGGTGGTTGCCATAAAGATGAAATAAAATAGTACACTTGAAAGCACATTGCAAACTGTAAAGTGCCATACCAACATTTAAGTCTTTTCAGTGAGTTCATCTTCTTGGGCCAGCACTATACTAGGCCTCATGGGCAATTCAATAATATACAAACCTAGGTCCCTGATTTTCAAAAACTCACAATTCAAGAAGACCAAATAAATGCATACAAAACAATAGGAAAGAACTTCAGTGCTAAATTGTGTGGTGCCGTCTATATATCAGCACTTCTGGTGCCCAGGGGGCCAGTGTGGTTCTGTTACTTTATCAATGACTGCTGACATTCTTTGAGACTTCACTATTGATTCCAACAGTAACTTCTTTTGTGACCTTGGGCACTGTCATAACTCATTTTTATCTGTTTCTTCATCGTCAAATGGGAGTAATAACTCCTGGTTTACTTTAAGGATCAAATGGGGTAACATACCAGAATGTCCTTAGTCAAAGTAAACCATGCTCTACACATGCAGTTATGATCATCATTATATAAGCATTCCCTATCTCTGCTCTTGTGATACATAGCTAATATTCATTTTTCTTACTTATCATGCTGGTAATTGGTACCCAACTTCCCCTTCTCCTTGGAGGGAGGATAATTAAGCCTTAGAGATCGTGAATCTACTGGCCGGGGTACCTGTTGAAATGTGGGTTAAAGCAGACACTTCTTGGCAGAGTGTACACATCTAGCCATTGGGCATGGCAACGGGGTGGGGTGGGGTTGGAGGATAGGGGTTGGGTAGTGCAGACTGACTGGGCCCTTGGCATTTGAGTTTGGGCTCTTTCCCTTGTCTGATATGTGCTTCTCTTTCCTGGTTGGGCCTTTCCAGAAAGTGCTTGCAGGCTGGCCTATGTGTCTGCTTTCAGTTTTCCTGCACCGCCTTCTTATTATGGACTGAATTGTGCCCCCTCCCCCCAAAACCATATGTTAAAATCCTAACCCCCAATATGATTGGATTTGGAGACAGGGCTTTTAGGAAGTAATTAAGCTTGAATGAAGTCATAAGAATGGGGCCCTAATCCAATAAAATTTGTGGCTTTATAAAAAGAGGAAAAGAGAGAGACATGTCTCTTTCTCTCCATGGGCAAGCACTGAGGAAAGGCTGTGTGAGCACACAGTGTGAAGGCGGCCGTCTGCAAGCCAGAAAGAGGGCTCTCATCAGAAGCTGAACCCTGTTGAACCTTGATCTTGGACTTCCCAGCCTCCAGAACCGTGAGAAAATAAATTTCTGTTTTTTGATCTACCCAATCTATGGCACTTGTTTATGGCAGCCTGTGCTGACTAAGACACTTACCACCACGCTTCAGGCACATGCAGACTTGCACACAGGGGCAATGGGGAAAAGGGCTACAAATCAAGAGGAACAGAAACTCCACCCTGATTTGAGGTCCCGAAACATGGGGAGCAGTGGTATGTGGTGTATGAGTGAGTGGTGCCTAGATCCCCAGACAGGAGCACTGAAATTCAGTGTTGGGTTGGTGGAAGCAACAACTGTTTTCCAGCAGGGGGTCATTTGTGTTTTAAACTAAAGCCACATTTCTGAGCAAATTGCTGAATTTTTCTGTAGTACGGCTGGCTCGATTGAACCGTGAGAAGCTGAGTTGTCGAAGCAAGAAACAGCGTGTTTCTTTTTTTAGCGGTCAAGTTCTGCAGAGGATGTCTGCAGCAGATGGGATTATTTCTGCACCTTCTTCAGCTATGTTTTTTTTCCTGTTTTCTTAGCACTAGAAGTAAATTAAAAATTGAAGTCCATTTAGAAATTAAGCTATTTTTCTTTCCATTTTGTTTTTTAAGTATTGCTGTTGCTGCTTCTGATTCTGTGCTCCATTTAACGGATCTATTTATTTCCAGGCATCCAAAGGAAGAGTGGCTCCTTCAGACTATATCACCTTAGCAGTCAATGCATCAAGATAGAATGAGAAACCACAGACTTGGGGATTGCTTCCTGCAAGAGGCTTCACCAAGCTTGCTTCCCCAAGCTGCCCAGGAAAACATTTGGTTTCCAGATACTATATATGACAAGGCCCTTGTTCTCTCTTGTGGCCTATGTGACCTGAGCTATGGATGCTTCTGGGGTATGGTCAGAGGTACTTGCTATGGACAGTTTTCCAAGTAAGTGTGTAAAGTTTAGAACAAGACAGGTGGGTGATGTAGGCTAGGAAGGATTCAGTGACATCTACTGGCCAATCTTGACTATCTTTAAGGCACTGCTTTGTCATTTGAGCAGATTTTTAAAAATACGGGGTCCTGGACCTTTGTTCCAAGAGGATATGATTGAGTAGGTCTGTTATTGGGCCTTGGTATCTGCATATTTAACACACTCTCAAGTTATTCTGATGCACAGTCAGGATTGAAAACTCTTGCCTTAGAAGACCTCCAAAATTAAGAGGTGGACATACTGCACAGAAGCCAATCTCAGCTTTCCCTAGCTAGACCAGTTCCAGACCCTCAGGCTGCCATGGTTTGAAAAAAGGCAGCTACTTCACGCTGATGCTCCATACGTAAGGTGAAATGATCTGTCGTGCTTGTTTTCAGATGAAGAACTATGAAGTAGCACATTTCATTCCATAAATGAAATGGAATATGCCATTTGCATATTGCTATTACAAATCATTTATTAAATATTTAATAAGTCTTCAGAGTGGAAAGGAAGGAATTTTGCATTCCACTGTTTGGTCAGAAAAATTGGTCCTACCTGCTGATGTTATAACAGACCCAAAACTTCAACCCAATTTTTCATTCTTCTGTTTATTTACTCATGTTTTGATTCAGACCCGTTCATTCATTCATTCATTCATCAGAGCATGTTCCGGAGACTATACTGGCTTTGGGGATAAAGTAAAGAAGTAGAGTCTCGGGGCCGGCCCAGTGGCTCAGAGTTTAAATGCGCACGTTCCACTTCGGCCGCCCGGGGTTCGCCCGTTCGAATCCCGGGTGCAGACATAGCACCGCTTGGCAAGCCATGCTGTGGTAGGTGTCCCACATATAAAGTAGAGGAAGATCGGCATGGGTGTTAGCTCAGGGCCAGTCTTCCTCAGCAAAAAGAGGAGGATTGGCAGATGTTAGCTCAGGGCTGATCTTCCTCCAAAAAAAAAAAAAAAAGAAAGAAAAGAAAAGTCTCTGCCTTTAAGGATGCTAATGGTTAAAAAAGAAGCAGCAGCAGTTTGGCAGATGTTACCAAAACAAAGTTGCATATAGGGTGGACCATACACATAGGCAGAAGAGGCAAAGGGCTCAGAGAAATACATGTGTTATCATAACCTGACAGTTACGTAGTACTTACTAAGTACCAGACACTGTTCTCAATGTTTTACATCTATTAACTCATTTAATCCTCAAAATAATCTTAAGAAATGGGTACTACTATTATCCCATTTTATAGATGAAGAAACTGAGACACAGATTAAGTAACTTGCTGAAGGTCACTGAAATGCAGAGCTAGGGGTTAAAGTCCTTCTCTTAACCACTTTTCTACATTTCCTTCACTTTGATTTCTGAAATCTCCACCACTAAAGAGTCATTGTTTTTATTCACTATAGCAATCAGCAATGGTAGCATTTATTAAAGACTTGATATGTATCAGGTACTCTACTAAGCACTTAACATATATTGCTTATCTCATTTAACCTGTACAACTATCCTCATTTTAAAAAGAAGAAGCTTAGAATCAGAGAAGTTAATTCACTTACTCAAGGTCACACAACTAGTATGTGGCAAAGCTTTGATTTGAAACAAGTTCTGTCTGAAAAGCCCACACTCTTAACTACTATACCATACTGCCTTCCACAAAGTGGTGACACAATTATGGCAATGTGACACCGAGAGCCGTGGTTAAGAGCACACACTCTGGAGTCAGAATGCCTGGGTTTGAATCTGCTCTACCGCTTATGAGCTGTTGTGAACACGATTCAGTGTTTTCATCTATAAAACGAGGATGATAGTAATACCTATCTCATAGAGCTGTCATAAGGATTAAATGGGTTAGTATAAGAAAACACTTAAAAGAATGCCTGTCACACGGTAAGCACTATATAAGTGTAGGTTATTATTAGTACTATTCTTTGACAAGAAGCAACCACCAGCCACCTCATTATGAATGTCTGTCAGATGTTAGCTAACTTGCCACCTAGGAAAGCTCTGACAAACTGTGCTATAGGATTTGTACCGGGTGGGGAGGGTGGTTTATGGAGAAGGGCATTCCAGGAAAAGGCACGAAGATCAGAAATAGCGTGGTGTGTTTGAAGATGAGGAATGCAAAGTGCTCAAAACAACTAGGGCAGGAAATATTTGAAGAAGAATATCCAAAGTAGAAGTGACATCATACGGAGTCTTACATGCCACGCATAGGGATCTAGACTTCACCTTCTGCAGAGTTATAGAAAGTTATAGCAAGAAAAGGACATGGCCAGCTTTGAATTTTGGAAAAATCTCTTTGGCAACAGCCTGGAGGATGGATTGAAAAGGGTCAGATTGGAAGCAGCTTGTTCCCATAGCTGTCATTGTTGTGGTCTTCTTTTTTGATGTGTAATAATGAATGCCTGAACTAGGGCAAGTAGTAACCATAAGAATGGAGAGGAGGGATGGATTTCAGAGATAATTAGGAAGCGGCATTCAAAGGACATAGTGAGTGATTGAATGTGGTAGGGGAGGGTAGAGAGAGGAATCTAAGATGACTCCCTGGTTTCTGGCCTGGGTGTCTTGGGGAATAGTGGGGCAACACACGAAGAGTACACAAGAAGAGAAGAAGGTTTGGGGGGCGGAAGGAGGGATAATTGGTTTAGTTTGGGACATGTTGAGTTGAGGTGGCTTTGGAACATCCAAGCTGAGCTGACCAGTAGACAGATGAATATATGGGTCTGAAGCTCACTGGAGAGATCTATACTGAAGATAAACCTACATGTTGCATTTAAGGCCACAGGAGTGGTTGAGATTGCTTAAGAAGAGTGTAAACAGTGCACAGAGAAAGGGGGCAAGGAAAGGACCTTGGGTCACAGCAGCATTTAAGAGGTGGGCACAAGAAGAGGGGTTAGTAATGGAGCCTGGGATGGAATAGCCTGAGAGTAAAGAAGAAAACCAAGAGAGAAGGTTTCTGTTGGGAATCGGGGTGAAGTTTGGCTAGTATTTAGATGGTGTCTGCCTATAGTACCTGGGAAGGTTGAAATCCTTCACTGCCAATCGGTCCTTTCCCTTCATGAGATTCTCTAGGGAAAGATTTGCAAAAAACAGTAACCAAATGGGGGAGAAAGTCTCACTTTAATAGAAAAGATGAAAACTCAATGCATGGCTCTCTAGGAAAGTTGAGCTGGAGTCCCTCGATCTTGGACTTCCCAGACTCCAAAACTGCGAGAAGTAAATTTCTGCTATTGATAAGCCACCCGGTCTATGGTATCCTGTTATAGCAGCCCAAAGAGACGAAGGCACTTCCCTTCTAGCTAACTTAAAAAAAATAACTTGGTCCCAATTATCAAAACAACGCAAGCTTACTGCAGAAATTTAATAAGCACAATATAGAAAAGTGTTAAAAAGCAGATAAAAGCATTCCTTATTATTCCTCCACCTACATGCAGCCATTGTTCCTGCTTTGGTCCAGTTTTGGTCCAGTGCCTTTAAAACACCTCTACATAGTTGAGAATTGTATATATGATTTTTAGCTTGCTTTTTCTTTATTTGATCATACATTTTCTCCATATTATAAAAAATTTTGCAAACCGCACATTACACCCCAGCAGTGTTGAGCATTTAGGCATTCTCAAAGGTTTTACTATTATGAATACTGTTCCAACTGGCATTTTTATTCATAAATCTCTATCTACATTTAAAATGATTTCCTTAGGGAAAATATAGCTAGGAATGGAACTATAGGGTCAAATGCTATGATATTTTTAAGCTCTTGCTACACATTTTTGTCTGATTTTTAAGATCTATATGAGGACCTTCATGAGGGTTTTCATTATCTTCTTTTTTTCATTGTCTTCATTTTTTTCAGTATCTTCATTATTTTTACTCATTTAACAAGCATTTACTAGCACTTACTATATGTCAAAGCTCTCAAGTGAATACAAAGAATTTAAAGATACAAACTGCCCTTTGGAGGTTGTGGTCTATCCACAAAGACAAGACCCAAACACAGAAAAGGTTACCAGATTCTACGGGTATGAATTTCCCCTCAGACAGACTTGAGAAAGTTCTCCATGAAATATGAGGAAGGATAGCCACTGCGACGTTGTAATAGCCAAACAAAACGAAACACACACATACACAACTCACAAAAACCTAGAAATTACCAACGTGTCGACCAATAGGGGACCAGATAAATGAATACTGGCACAGGCATACATTGGAATGTTGGGGGATACTATTGAAAAGAATAAGTTAGAGCTGTATGGGCTAATAGGGAAAAATCTCTAATAGGTGTTATTTAGGGGAAAGGGAAGCAAGGGCAGAACAGTGTGCATAGTACCCTGTGTGTGTGTGTGAAAGAGAGAGAGAGAGAAAGAGACAGAGAGGGAATATGAATATAAAGACAATGTATCTACTTTTCCTTAATCCTAAATGCTCTGAAAATAGAACAATTTTTTCCCAAAACTTAGCACAAACTCATTTGGGGAAAAGCCTAATATTAACTGACACGTGACTGTTTGTAGTCTTCGTTTATGCCAAATAGTGTGAACATTCAAACACTTTGCTCCATAAATTTTAATGTTTGATTAACACTGAACATGTCTAATTTATATCTTTGCTATCCCAAACCTTGTTGAGGGAGTGACACACTAAATGTCATAGGCACTATATCACCATGTTGAAATCTTAAAAATGTTGAATTCCAAAATATGTCTGGCCTGAAAGGTTTACGATAAGGGATTATGCCCTGCAATATAGATACACATATGTATGTCAGTGGATGTTACTTTCTTTTTTTTTTTTCTGCACGATACTCCATGAAATATTTTATAGTGATCTTTGGGAAAGGACCTAAGAATAGCGGGGAGAGGTTTTTGCTTTTCATTTGGTACCTTTCCATAGTTTGAATTTTCTAACATTTACATATGTATTACTTTTCTATAAAAACATTCAACAGAGTTAGAAGGGAAGATTATGGCTTACTTTTGTTTCCTTCTTTGAATCTCTCCATATTTAAAATCAATATGAAAGTATTTTTTTCAGAAGTGTATTTAAAACAGTAAAAATAAAGGTAGCTAAAATGGGAAAGCAGTCTATGATATGAATTTGGAGGTGCACATCTCAAGAGCCACAAACATTCAGAAGTGTGGGTGATCCCTGTAGCCTGAGAGAGCTGCAAAGAGCCTTCATGGGGGTGATGGGACTCAAGCTAGGCTTTACAACATATGTGGAATTTGGTTGGTAGAGATGATAGTGGGTTCAGATGGGGAAAGCGGGCCACATAAAGGCAAGAAAGTGAGAATGAGCTCCTGTAATCTGGAAATTTGGCAGACTGAGTGAAGTGAGGGATACCACCTATCCAGAAGGTACAAAGGACAGAGGAGGGAAAGGTGGCTCCATTTCCACTTACATTTGACCCTGAGTCTTCTTCCAGCAAACCAAAGGGTATGAAGTTACAGTCTGTCTCCTACTTCTAGCCATTCTCAACCCCTCATCTATTTCCTTGCTCCTGCTCCTTTCACAGGCCTTTCAGTAATAGCTTCTTTTTTCAAATTCTCAGGACACCAGCTGATACTCTAGAAACAGTTACCATTGGCATTTCTGTGCATGTTAAAGATACGCACAGAGTCATTTTGGGGAGAGAAAAGCCTTTGAAAATCAGCTAGTCCACCCCCCTCATATACTAGAAAGAGAATATGAGGTCATGAGAGATGAAGCATCTCGCGAAGTTGCATAGCCCACTAATGCAGGGCTCCAAATAAAACCCAGCCTTCCAACTTACAGACAGTTTTAGCCTACTCTTCTTTTTCCCTTTGTGTTTACTGGTGGTACATTTGTTTCTCAGACTAGCTTGTGATCCACTAAGACTCCAGCATGGTATTGACATCGGGAAAAGGTGAAACAAACATAAAAGCTATGGAACTGGGTGGTCACTAGAGAAGCTTCACACTTATGTAGACTGGAGCCTGACTACTAGTGAGTTACCATGGCAACATCTGGGCATGCATTTCTGGCTCGAGGGAGAAGATAGAATTCCCACATACTGCCTGGCCTCTCATTGCTGTCAAGATGGGATTCATCACTCCAAGGGAATGGGCCTCCAACTGTCAAGTGATGGGGGGAGGGCGGGGGGTGATGGCAAGGTGGACACTCTTTTTTCTTTCTGTTTGCAAAATGCTTACTTTTGAAGGTGAAGGAAGTGAAAGAGAGAAGGAAGAAAAAAAAGGAAGGAAGGAAGGAAGAGAGGGAGGAAGGGGAGAGGCTTTTCTTTTCTTTGGTATTTTGCTTGCACTATAAAACACTGTGCTGCCATTAACCCTTTCTAGTTTGCAAAAAGTTGTTCTGGCTATATCTATCTATCTATCTATCTATCTATCTATCTATCTCCTATATAGAAAATACAACTTTTCTTACTCCTCTCTCCTGATTCTATATGCTGTAATAGGATTCCACCAATGGTCTAACATGGCTGAGAGATTCACAGGCTTTTGTAACAAAAATAAATATTTTTCTTAAAGGGCTCTCCCCATCTGGAGCAAAACCAGAGAGTAAGGGTCAGCAGTGAAGCAAGAAGTTCAAATGAGGACAGGTATGGGATAGTGGTAAGGTTCTGGTATGGATGTGAATTGCTTTAGGATCCTAAGGTAGGGAATGGATCAGACCTCACAAGGCTCCTTCTCCTGCCCCAGCCCATACACTTTGCCAAATCTCAGTGGGGTACTGAGAAGGAGTGATTGTGGCCTTGAAAACTGAGGGTATACTACATGGCTATGGAGCCTATTTCGAGGTGAGTCTAGAAGGATGATTCAGAAAACATGATCACCTAAAGTAGATACAGGAGGGCAGGGAAGCAAAAGATTGCTGCTTCTGGATCTGAGTGGCCGAGTGTTACTGTTGCAGTACCAAGGCTCAGTTGTTCAATCTGTGAGATGGGAAGGATATTGCTGTTAGCCTGAGTCCCTACCTTTCTCTATCATTGGCCTCTGGAGCAGTCTGGATAGTCTATTCTCTTTACTCTGCACACACCAGGCTCATCTCCACTTTTCATTTCTGTAGTTTCCTCTACTTGAAATTCCCCCTCGTTTTTCCCTCTGCTTATCCAAATTCTAGTATGTGATTCAAAATCAGAATTCTAGCTCCTCTATAGAACATTCCTTTATTACCCAAGCCAATGATAATTACCCTTTGCACAAAGCTCACTTAGATTTTACATTACGTAGTTATTTAATCTCTCTGTGCCTTGATGAAGTAGACGAGGAAAACGATAGCATCCATCTTCTAGGTTTCTAGTGAGTATTAAATAAAATAATGCATGTGAAGTGTTTAGGGCAGGACCTGAAACATAGGAAGTGCTCAATAAGCCTGCTATTATTATCATGGCAGGGCATTACACAGACACAAGTTAAGGGCACCACACATTGCTCTATGTGGTATGTAGTAATAGCACTGAAAGCAGCAGCGAAGGTATCTACTTGTGCTATAGGTATACAATAGGATTCCATGCCTCTCAGAATAGGTAAAGAATAATAGTTAACATTTGCTGAGTGCTAACTATGTGCGAGACAATGGTCTAAGTGCTTTACTTGTATTAACTTGTTGAATCCTTATAACACCAAAAGTTTAGGGCTATTGTTACTATCTCCATTCTGCTGATGAGGAAAGAGGTCCACAGAGCTTGGGCAACTGGCTGGAGGCCACACAATTCAGCTAGCAAGCAGTAGCAGAGCTGGATATGAACCTAGACAGTGTGACTCCAGAGCCTGGACTCTTAACCACTACGCTATCCTCTTGCAAATTGGAGGCTATGAGGAGCAAGAAGGCCATTTAGAAAAGTGAAAGAGATTTAGCTGGAAAGTGTCCAGACTCTCAAGAGATCACAGGCTTTGGGGTGGCCCATATCTGTGGAGAATGAGGAAGCCTTGCATGTGAACTGGGTGTACTTACTCTCTCCTTGCTGTCTGACCCAGAGTAGTTTCAGCTGTACTCAGGAAGTCCAGCCTGGGAGTCTGTGGCTGTCATAATGACTCACTGTGAAGAAGAGGATGGGAGATAAGGGAAAGGGAGAGTAGGATTCCAAGGCTGTGGGCACCAGAAGAGCCCCAGCAAGCCCTGGGGCAGTGGCAGTGAAGCTGGAAGAGAGAAGTCTGCCAGCTGCTGCTTGGCTGCTGAGGGACATGAGCACCTTTCAGAAACTCGACTTCATAAATCAAGGCCCCAGGTCTTATCTCTCACTTCTTTTTTGGCTCCTTCTTGACCACAATCCTGTTGTTAATCTGGAAGGAATTTCAAGTGTTACACAAAGCTGAGAGGGAACATAAATACTTGGTTTCGATGAAATAGTGCTCAGAGGAGGATCGGAAAGCTCCTCAGAACCAGGGCTGGTGAGGGTTTTTGGAGAAAGGGAAGCTGTCACAGCTCCCAGACTTTGAACCACAGGAGCTGGGTTGTTAGAAATCCTGGCCTACCTCAAAGTTCACAACTTTGTGGTGAGCTTTTGTTACTCACTTTGCTTCAGGCTATTCTCAAATCTCTGGTGAGTTTACAAATACTTGGCCTATTGTGTTCTTCCGGAGGAACTGCTACAAACCTACAGGTTCCACCAGTAGGACACTTACATAGTCTTCAATCATAGGAAATCATAGAGTTTCATCTCTAAAATATTGGCTGCCACCATACCTATCATCTTTCTATTGGCATTAAATGTCTTTGAGTCTTGAAGTTTTTCCCCCATCTGCAGGAATGCCCAGCTAAGAACTAGAAGGGCATCTGAAGCTCATCTCACCCAACCCAGATACCTCTATTAGACTGTGACTACCCTTTGATGCAGGTTGCATTTAAGTTAACCTGAGGTATATGAGTTCTCTGAATTCCCTGAGATTGTATGCAAAGTTTCATGTGCATGTGCCTATGTGCAGTTTCTTCTTTTACCCATTGTGAAGGTTTATCAGGCCAGAGTGTAGTTGATTGTATTAATACTCAGGAGTCAATGTGGCACAGTGGAAGGCACAGGCTTTACTCGTAAAGAACTGGCTGTGAATTCTGGCTCCATTACTTACTAGATGTGTGGTCTTGAACAATGTACATAACCACTCTAAGCATCATCTATCTATAGAACGGGAAAAATAATAGTGCCTAAATTGAGCTGGTATTGTGAGGAGCCAACGAAATAAGGTAGGTCAAGTGCAGAACATACTTCCTGGCACAAAGTAGGTGCTCAGTAAATTTCATTCATTCATTCAATGACTATTTCTTGAATGCCTTCTCTGTGCCATTCATGCTTCAATGTTCCAGAATTACAACAATGAACAAAAATCCCTGTTCTCATGGGGCTTATGTTAAAAAGTGAAATAAGTAGAATAGCTAAAATTATGATAAAGGTCATGAAGGAAGCAAACAATGGGGCTGAGAGGAGAATAATGGGGATGGGGGAAGGAGATTCATTTAGAGGAGGATGGTCAGTGTAGGACCCCAGATATGGTGACATTTAAACTGAGATCCAAAAGATAGAAAGGAGATAACCATGTAAAGAGAAGGATGATATATTAGTATCCCATTGCTGCTATAACAAATTACCACAAGCTTAGTGAATGAAAACAATGCTGATTTATTGTCTCACAGTTTCCATGGGTCAATAGTCCAGGCAGTGTGGCTTGGCTAGATTCTCTGCCCAGGGCCCTCCAAAGTCAAAATCAAGGTGTAGGCCAGATTACATTTCTTAGTGGAGACTCTGGGGAAGAATCCACTTTCGAGCACATTTCCTTTTTGTGCTTTCCACATGGCTTCCTCCATCCTCAAGCCAGCAAATGTGGCTTGAGTCTTTCTCATGCTTCCAATCTCTCTGACTTCCTTTTCTGTATCACTCTGTTTTTAAGGGCTCATGTGATCACGTTGGGCCTATCTGAATAATTCAGGATAAACTTTCAATCCTAGAGTCCACTTATTACTAACCATAATTATATTTGAATAATGCCTTTGCCATGTAATGTTATATTAACAACAAGTGTAACACCAGGGGGTGAAGATTATGGGGGACAAATCCTGCCTACAACAGATAGAAAAGATATTCCAGGTAGAGAAAACAGCATGAACAAGTGCAATGAGATGGACTCCAGCTTGGCATATTTGAGGAACTGAAAAATCTGGTGTAGCTGGAACATTGTGAGCAAGGAGGACAATGAGGCAAGATAAGGCTGGAGAGGTGGGCAGGGAACAGCTCATGCCGGGCCTGTGGGCCGTGGTAAGGAGCCTGCATTTTAGTTTAAGGGCAATGAGAAGACATTAAAGAGGTTAAAGCTGAGAAATGACATGATCTGGTTGACATGTTAGCAAGATCATTCTTGCTACTGCATGGAAATGAATTGTAAGGGAGCAAAAATGAAGGGAGAAAACCATCATGCAAAATAAAAGTAGTGACCCTTAATTCTAGAGCTCCTAAACCTACTTCAGTGACACATCACCGGAAATTGCAGAGCTCTTTGTAGAATACCATGAAATATTCATATTTAAATAATAAAATATCTATAAATATAATTCCACGCTAACTTTAATATTCTAGTATAGATATACCAAGGATGTCAGCAAAATTTTGGGGAATACATTCTATGCATTAACTTATTGCTTTTCCTTGAAAAATTTAAGGGCAAAGACCTTTATTTCATTTCATTTCACTGTTAGTGGCAGAATATCGTGGTTTTGTTCATAAAACACAGTATTCTGAGAGGACAGTTTGAAGAACTGTTAAGAGCAACTTACTGGGGCATAGACTCTGAGGTAGGCTAGATGCAAGACCAGGGGCTTTCCTGTGTCCTTTCAGTCTCCTCCGGTCCTCTTTGCTAGAGTTTTTAGTTAGCTGTTTGAAATGCATTATTACAGAGGGAAGAAATGCAAGGCCTGAAGGTGACGCATAGGAAAAGCCCAGGTTCACAGTCTAGCTTAACTCATCAGTCAGAAGCAAGACACTTTTGGCCTGATTCCTAGGTGGGTCCTTTTGTCCCAGGTTGAAACTGCTCTGAATCTACCTGGTAGGGTATCAGACAGGCTCCCGTGGCCTCCTGTCCTGAAGCTCTTTGAGCACAAAGGCCCCAGCTTTAGGCACTTTCCTACCCAGGCTCCTCCTCTCCTTCTCTGGCTTTCAAGATTTCTCTGATCTGTGCTCCTTGCAGGCGCTCAGACTTCTTTCTCCTACTTTCTAATGCTGTCTGTCCATTTACACACCTCCCATTGAGTCCTTCAAATGTCCCATTTTTCTAAATAATCCTCATGTTTCCTTTCATCATTTCTCAGTCCCCTACTCCCAATATCACACATCTGGGGCTCTGATGGCACTTGTTCATTCCTCATGCTCAGAACATAGATTTGCATGTCTAAAGTCCCATTAACATTATGATTATGCCTTCTCCATTCATCCTGCAGTTTTCTCAACATCACGTAAGTTGAGAATAGGGAAAGAGTTTCTATAGGAGCCAGGATGCAGGTGTCAGAATTGTGAGTGAGGCCTTAAAGGTGGCACTGTTGGATTTCAGACAGCCTGGGCTGAAGTAGCTAGGAGTGGGCTGAAGAGGCGCTGGAATGTCCACTTAAGGATTTGTGGGAGATTCTGGGATCTGAGAAACAAAAGCAATATTGTCATCCTTCTTGGGCAAATCTACCCAGCTTCAAATGAAACGAGGCCTGTGTACTGCCACATCTTTATATCTATTTGAAACACTGGGGGCTTCTTTGGTGGTGGCAGGGGAGGGGGGGTGTAAGGAGAGAGACAGACAGCACAAGAGAGCATGAGAGAGCTGGAGAGGGTGCTAAGGCGGGAGAGAGATTGATGAAAGAAAAATCTTTTCAGTATTTTGAGAAAGCGTTTGAAAAAGTGTGGAAGGTATGGGCTGGTTTGGTTCTGGTAATCACTCTGAAAGAGATAAGACATTTCTGTGAAAATATGAGTCAGGTGGCAGCTCTTTCTTGTACCAAATTATTATGGTAATGTTGAACATTCACTGAGTGCGTACTACTGGGTCCTGGGCCCTGTGCCAGGCTTTTGATTTGTCTTAACTCATTTAATCCTCACAGTAACATTAGGAGACAGAAGTTATTATTATGTTTGCATTACCTGTGAGAAAACTGAGGCACATAGAGGAAGCAACCAGTTCAAGGACACATATCTGCTAAGCGGTAGAAGCAGGATTCAAGCTCTGGTCTGGCTAACTTCGACGCCCATGCTCGTAACCACTATGCTATATTGGCATCCTTGGCCTGTCAAAGGAACCATTGCAGAGACCAGGAAGCCCCTTCTTATCCAGCTCATCTCTATTCTGAATCCCTTTCCCCTTCGCTGCTTCCCTCCCCCTACTTCCAATACTTTCTGAGAGGCCCAAAGCTTAGGGAAGGGGAAAGACTTGGAGAAAGAGTACAGTGAGTTCACAGCAGAGAAACACCCTTTGGTGCCTGTACTCCGGCAAGCGTTGATGACTGAAGAAATCACAAGCTATCTTCAGGTGAGCCAAATGCTTATTTTGTATTTTTCGCAGAGGAAATTAAAAATCTGTACACTCTTCCATGTCTGCTCTAGGGTCAAGCATCTGCTGAACGTGTTAAAGCCCAAGCCTCCCATCTGGATTTCTTCAACTCTTTGTCCTTCACCCTGCCTTGCTCCCTTTTGCCTCAGCTCTGTGTCCTGCCTCTCTGTTGCTTTATCTGTTTTTGTCTCCCACTTCTCTCACTCCCTTTTCATATTTACTTGCTAAGACATGGCCAGAAAAGACAGTTGTATTTTCACTCGTCAGGGTGATTTCCTGGCCAGTCACATCGTCTTCTACTAACTGCCTCTGATCATTATATTCTCTCAGCAGCTACCCATGCATATGTTTAAGACTTAGCAAGTGAACAGGGCCTACTCATGTTCAGTATGGTCAAAGCTGAATTCTAGTCCCTCCATTGAAAAATAGTGTGGAATGTCAGTTAAAAATAACAGTATCACTTTGTTAAAATACTACTTTTAATTTCTCAGAATATTTTTTTCACTTTTTTTTTGAGAAAGATTAGCCCTGAGCCTTATAACGTCTGCTGCCAATCCTCCTCCTTTTGCTGAGGAAGACTGGCCCTGAGCTAATATCCGTGCCCATCTTCCTCTACTTTTATATGTGGGACACCTGCCACAGCATGGCTTGACAAGCAGTGTGTAGGTCTGCACCCAGGATCCACGGGCCGCTGAAGCAAAACGTGCGAACTTAATCGCTGTGCCACTGGGCCAGCTCGTATTTTTTCACTTTTTGATACTACACGGCATAGTTAACATGTGGCCTGTGGAACTAACTACAGAACTTTATATTCGTACTACTCTCTCTCTTTTGGGCTCCAACTCTGTGAAGTAGACTAGGCAAGTATGATTAACCCCATATAATGATAGGCAAGTAACTTGCCCATGGTCATACTGCAAGACAGAGGCAAAGCTAGAAATAGATTCCAGGCATCCCACTCTTAGTTCCAGAGATCTTTCCACTGTTCTGTACCCAGTGAATATGTTCCTTCCCCTGTGCACTCTGGATTTTAGGAGGCTGCAGTTGGAAGTAGGTTGTGGATGGTGTTCTTGAGTGACAGGCAACATATAACAATAGCACTAATATTTTGTGGAAGTTTTCCTGTGCTTTACATGCATTTTCTCATTTAATTACCACAAAATCCAACGTGGTAAGTATTATTATTGCCTTATTTTATAGATGAGAAAACTGGATTACAGAGAGGTTGAAGACTGTGGTACTTAGTGGAAGTATCCCTTGACCAGTTCAGGCTGACGTTAGCGATGCCTGATGGGAAGTATCACTTACTTGAGTTATAACTTTGGCATTTGGGTCATGGCATCAAATGTCGCCCTCTCTCAATTCCCACTTTCCAGGCAGAAGCACCCAATCTTCATCTCTCAAACTCAGATAAGAAAACCCTATTCAGGGGCCAGTCCCGTGGCCAAGTGGTTAAGTTTGCGCATTCCACTTCAGCAGCCCTGGATTTCGCCGGTTCGGATCCTGGGCACCGACATGGCGCTGCTCATTAGGCCATGCTGAGGTGGTGTCCCACATGCCACAACTAAAAGGACCCACAACTAGAAATATACAACTATGTACTGGGGGGCTCTGGGGACAAAAAGGAAAAATAAAATCTTTAAAAAAAAGAAAGAAAAGAAAAAACCCTATTCAATTTGAACCATTCCCCCAGACAAAATGTGGGAAGCATGAAGTGTACAATTTTAGTAACAATACCAACAATCCTACCTTATAGAATCTAGGAATGAAATGCTCTGGAGTCAGTCAGAGCTGGGTTCAAATCCCTCCAATTATTGGCTGTTTGACCTTGACAAGTCAACCTCTCTCTTATTCAGTTTTCTCATCTATAAAATGGGACAATAATAATAATAATAATAATCACATCAAGTTTTATGGGAATTAAATGAGAAAATGCATGTAAAGCACAGGAAAGCTTCTAGAAAAAGTTAGTGCTATTGTTATTATACTTTCACCTATTTTCTCTCGTTACCTCTCTTGAAAGTCTCACTACCCATTTTGTAGTGAATGGGAAGAAACTGGGACAGGGTGTGAAATGACTTACTCAGGACCACTCAGACTTCTGTATACTCTCCTGACAGGGTGGTGGTGGCTCTGGTGGCAACAAGAGCTCCACCTCAGGGCTGCAGCCCCAGCTGCCTGCGGATGTTTTAAAGGACTCCATTGAAAACATATGTGCTGTGTTCACCAACCCCCACTCCTTTTCATTTTTTTTTTCAGGGAGGAGAAATGAAACCAGATGCTATAAGACCAGGGAAGAAATCCAAGGAACGTCTTGTTTTCAGTTAATTTTGTATATTTTATTGGCACAGTTTATGTCTTTCTCTCTGTCCCCTTTGCACCTACATTCCCTTCATCTGCCCTGAAAATGGCCCAGGGGAACAGTGTGGTCTAAAGGCAGTTGGGGTGGGGAGGTCTCCTCTGGGTTTCTAGGTCCAGGCTGGGATAGATTCTGTGTCCTTGGAGAGCAGCTTCCTTTTCTGTGAGGCTTGGAAATATCTCAGTCTCTTGGGCTTCACACAGTCTCAAGTTCCTTCCTTCAGATTCTCTGGGCCTCTGTTGGGGGCAAGGAACAGGCCGGCCTCCCGCCCTAGTCCCCTCTCGCCTCTCCTCCAAACACCCACTTCCTTAAAAGCAGCTGCAGCTGCTGGGTCAGCCTGGGAGCCCAAACCCCCTCCCCACACCCCTTTTCCCCAGGTAAAAATAAATAAAATGTCAGCGAGCTGATTGCTTTTTGGATTACACCTCACCTCTTTCTTCCTGTTTTGAGCTTTCTGGTTTCTTAGTGGGAACTACAAACCTTGCCTTGACTCTGGTGTGGGTGTGATTTCCTTCTTCCTGGCTCCTGTCCCACTCTTCCCCGACTCCCTCCTTTCCTGGCTTGACTCTCTTATCTTTCTAATTGGGATTTCTCACCAGCAAAGGGTTTCCATCTTTTCCCAAATTAGTAAGTGTCTGGAAAGGATGGTGGAACTAAGTTTTTTGTAACCCAGCAATCGGAATCGAGAAGTGGAAACTTCTAACCTATCTTACCCAAGACTCACTCTGTGACTGTAAGCCATTTTCAGTGATAGTGCCATTTGGCGTGAGGAAGGGGTGTTAGTCACCCTCAAGTTACCCCAAATAAGCTTACAAAAAGTGTGCTTCCTTGCTTTACAAATACACCTTCAAGACAAATTCCTTAATCTTTATCAGCCCCACCAAATCTCCTCGGGTAAGTAGAGAATGTGAACACAAACAGTAAAAGATATATGGGGGAAGGGGAGGCGACTTCCCAGTATAGAAATTCTGGAGCTACTGCTGACCATTCACTTTATATGCTACTCTCTTTTTCAAGACTGCAAAACAATATCAACATTTAACCATCTTTGCAATGGATTTTGATGTTTGTAGAATTTAGCTGGTGTATATGTGTCCCAGATTCTGGCCTGGACGTATCCATCAGAATAGTGGCCTGTGTGGTGGTGCATTTGCAGGTTTTTTTGAAATCATTATAAAACTATACTCAATAAAAAAGTTAACGAACATTGATTGAAATCCTTATGCAGTGTAGAACCCTATTCTAGTCACCTGAAGTGCACTTGGGCCTCCTCAGGTGGATCTGGAATGCATTAAAGTCTTTGAGTCAGCGTGAAGGGGCAAGGCAGCAGCTGGAGACAGGCTTAGAAATGTGTAGCACGTTGTTTTAGGGCAAAGTAGCTGAAGAACGGGGGCAAGTGAGGAAGGAGAGGTAAAGTGCTGGTTGTCTACACAGAGTTAAGGGCTGGAAACCTGTGTCCCTATCTCCTCTTGAGAGCAGATCTGAGAGAGAGAGAGACTGTGAGTCTAACTTTGGATGAAGGGAGGAGTAGTTCCTATCCTAGAGGAGTTAACATTTAGTAGGGATGAGAAAAGTGTACACAGATGTATAATGGTAAAAAGCATGGCCCTGATGCCGGGCCATATGGATTCAACCAGATCTTCCACTAACCAGCTGTGTGACCCTGGGCAAGTTACTCCCTTCCCCACAGTCATTGTATCCTCATCTAGATTATGGAGGCAATTGTCTTGAGGACCACAAAACGAGCTCATACATGTAAAGTGCCTGGCATATATTGAGAGCTCAACTGATGTCAGCTACTATTTATTCACTGTTTACTATGTGCCAGGCTCTGTGCTACATGCTTTATGTGCATTGTCTCCGTTACTTCTTAAAACTACCCTATAAAGTAGAAACTATTACTTTCCCTCATTTTCCAGATGAGAAAACTGAGGCTAAGAGAAGCTAAGATGATGATTGTAATTGAGTGTAGAAGGTACTATATTAGATAGGTGTAATAGGAGAACAAAGATGGACATGCCTAACCCTGGGGAAATTTGGGGAAGGCATCATGGAGGAGGGCATGTTTAAGGTGCACTCCGAAGGATAAATAAGGGTTCATCAAGAGAGGCAGAGAGTATACAAAGGCAAATGCATGATAGTTGAGTACAGCTGGAGTGCATAGGTGGGTAGGGTAGATACTGGTGGGAAAATAACCTGAAGATTGGCTAAGGCCCTGTTTGTGTATGCCACACTTAGGAATTTGGACTTTATCCTCTAGAGAATCATCAAAGACGTGGAAAGTCTGCGTACAGGGAGGGAGCTTAGGCAACTGATAATAAGGGTTTGTACTAACATAGTAGCAGGGAGAATAGAGAGATAAATCCATTTGCAATGCGGCCTCTACTCTCACCTCAAGGGGCTCACAACACAGTGCAGAAGACAGACCCCAAACCAAAGGCAAACCAAAAGTTATAATATGATGTGTTATGCTCAATGAGAGAGACACACACACAGAGTGCTGGAGAAGCACAGAGAAAGAACATTGCTGTGTGTGGCGGGGGGGCTGGTGAGGAAAGGTTACTCATAAGAGGGACCTCTGGAACGAAGTCTTGAGAGGTGAAAAGAATTATCCAAGCAAAGAAAAGATAGGAATAGGGTTTTCATTCCAGTCATAGAAATAACACAAACAAAGGGGCAAGAGTATGCAATGGCATGGAATGTGGGAGGAACCACAAGTATTTCAGTATTGAGGGGGCAGAAAGTGCATCAAGGGTAAGGGGCTGGCGAGTGGTAGGAGATGGGGCTGGGCAGAAATGCAGAGGCCAAGTTTAGGGGTCTTTATATGCCATGCCAAGGAGTTCAGACTTAACCTGGTAGGTGAAGGGGAGTCATTGAAACAATTTAATTAGGGGCCTACCAGATGTACAGATGCACCTATTAGACTAGTAGTAGTGTGGAGTGTGAGACTGGAGGGTGTGCAATTAGAAAAGGCAAGACAAGAAGCAGGAAAACCTGGTAGGAAATTATTGTAACAGTTCACACTAGAGATGATGAGTGACTCGACTAAAGCAGGATAGGAGGGATAGAGAGGAGGTGAGTAACTGGGGAATTAAAAGTGGTGGGACTTGGTGACTGGTTTGATAGGGTGGTTGAAGGAAAAGGAATTGAGGACTCCGTGGTTTTGGGACTTAATGATGAGTGAATTTTGGTTTCATCAACAAAGAGAAAGAATGGAGAATAAATTCTGGAAGAAAAATGACAAGTTTAGTTTTGGGCATCTTGAGTTCCAGATGGTTTTGGGGCATCCAAGTGGAGTTGTCCACTGGAGATTGTTTGATACGTAACCCTAGAGTCCAGGGAGATATCAAGGTGGGAGATTTAGATTTGGAAAGCATCAGAAGAGATGAAATCACCTAGAGAGAAGATGTATAGTGAGAATAGAGGAGAACCAAAGATAAAAACCCAGAGGGCTATCAGTATTCAAGGGGCAGAGAAGAGGACCCAGGAAAGGTTGGCACTTGCCCTGGACTATATGTTTTAGGAACTGTGGGATTGAATGAGAAGCCCCAACATGTAGCCCCAAATTATTTTGTGGTCTACACTATTGAGGATGTTAATAAATTTTAGGATTGCATATTTTCCAATTTCTAATATAGTACCTTTTTTGAATGTTGTTGCAAATTTCTTTGCAACAACGCTCATAGTAAAGTTTTTTGAGTTCCTTGACTGAAAACCTTTTTAAGCAGAAAGTTGTATTCATTTTCTTTGTCCCATTTACCTAAAATGCTTTTGAAATATCACATCCCTTTTGACCCAGGAGGTGTTTCTTCCTCTTAGTTTTAACTTATGTAAAGCACTAAGAACCAAGCACAGTGCTTAGGAACATGAGAGGTGGCCGACAATTCAAGTGGCGTTACCTGAATCCATTGTCTTTACTGAAATATGCACACGCTATCCTGTAGCTCCAGAAACATGTGCAAGTAAGTTAGGTCTTTCTAAAATAGTGATGACTCAATTTAAATCATGCCTTTCAGGTTTTTGTTTTAATTTTTTTGGCACCAAAGGGCAAATTAGAAAAAGAAAAAAATTGGTATGTAGATTCCAAGGACTGTTTCCCTTTAGATTATTACAGCATGTTAAAAACTGATCACAGTTGATATACAGCAGCTTGCCCAAGTCTCTGCAACATGCCTCAAATACAAAAATCCTTGGTGATGGACGACTGTGGGTAAAAACATACATGCATCAGATTTCTTCTCTGATAGCTTCCAGACCCCATTTTAGTGGGTTTGGCTCTCAAGGCAAACTCCATTCGACAGCCCAGGAGTAGCACTCAGTCATTTCCCCCACACTTGGCCTCCATTCAGCAGGCGGGCCAGACTAGCTGCTTACATCCTCTCCCTCCTAAGGGAGAAGGGAAGATAGAGAACTCCCTGGTGAGTAGTGAGTTGCCATCTGTGCTTAGGGTTTTATAGGAGAGAACCAAAGTACTCTGCTTTCTCTAGACGTAATTGTAATAAATCTCTGAAGAGGCTCTCTGGTTGGATTTCCTCAGAGAGAGAGAGGGAAAGAGAAAGAAAGGGAGAGAGAGGGAGAGAGAAAAGAGGAGAAACAGAGAGAGAGACAGAGAGGAAGAAAAAGAAAAAGGAAAGAGAAGCAGGAGGAGGAGGGGGAGAAAGTAACAGAGGAAGAGAGAAGAGAACGCATTGCCACTGACATGCACTACTTTTTTGTGTGCGCTTTGTATTTGTAATGCTTGCTACCCAGATGCGTCCTAAATCCCACAGAGCTATTTCCTTCTCAATGACCAGTAGGAACAAGCTAATTCAAACATGACCCTTGATTTTTCATGAGGAGAAGCTAGAGTTTTTTGTTTCTTACATACTTTTTTTTTCTAGTACATTGTTGAGTTAAAAAAAACAAAACAAAACTCTAGTTAATGTTCCAGTAATCTTCTGCTCCCTGCCTCCCCCTACAAAACTCCTGCTCTTCGCTGCTCCACAGGTAAGCCGTGCTCTCACCCAAGGCAGGTCCTCTGTGATCAGCGCAGGTGAGCTTCTTATCCCCTTGCCAGGCTACAGCTATCACACCCGACACACCAGCCCTCATCACCACCAAGTCCCTATCACTGTTGCCGCTCTATTGACCTATCTCCAGGAGATGAGGGTAAAGAAAATTGTCTTTTTTTTGGTAAGCCTTTGGCACAAAAAGAAAAGAAGAAAAGGAAAGGTAAGGTAAAGAAAGGAAAGAACAGAGGGTGGGGGGAGGGTGAAAGAGGTAAAGGGGCACACGTGTAGGTGAAGGATGGAAAGTAGACTTTTTGTGGTGAACACGATGCGATCTGTATAGGAGTTGAAATATAATGTACAGCTGAAACTTATACACTGTTATAAACCAATGTTGCCTCAATAAAAAGAAAATAAAAAAGGAAGGAAAGAACAGGAAAAGAGAAAAAGAGAGAAAAGAAAAATAAAAACCTCCGTAACAACTGTCCCCAGGCTCTACGCCTACCTCATGCGGTTTTCCCTGCTTCTCTGCTCAGGAATTCATCAAACAAATGTTATTTCTTTGAGCCACAGCCTTTCCATTCCTTACTGTTGGGTCAAGGAAAGTATATGATATGATGGAGAGAGGACAGGCATTGGAAGCGACTCACCCTGGGTTCTCATTCCAGGACCTAGCATAGTGTCTGAGCCGCAGTGCCAAATCAGCTCCCTTTTTTGAGAAGTTTGTGTTTGAGTCTCCTGTAGCAATGTCAATGCCCCTGGGCTGTATATATTTTTCTATCATTACGTGGTTCCAGTAATATCTCACTGGGAATCTACTTTTCTCAAATGTGTTGGCTATGAGGGAAATGGATTCCATTCGACAGGCAAGTGTGTTGTTGCATAACACACATATATGGACACACATTTGTACTCACACAATGTAAACAATCCAAAACTGTGCACACACAACTTAAACTTGTACACACACAATGTAAACAATCTGAACCTAACAGTAAGTATATAATAAAAGGTCTCAACTCCATCTTCCACAACAACCCTTGGTTCCTCTTGTAAATGTAACCGCAGAACCACTGTTAACTGTTTTGTCTGACAGGTAAACTACCATGGAAAGGAAATTGGTCCAGTTTGCTCCTGGTTTGCACAGGGTGCTGAAGTAGAGGGTCTTCAGTAGTTTAGGGTGGGAGGAATCAGGTCTTGGGCTCTTGTGGGGATAATAGCCCTGAAAACAGGTAAGATGAGAGGGTGGGAAACATCACCTGCTTTATAGTCTTGCTTCCTTTGGGGTGTGACTCTTGGATCATGGAATGGAAGGGTTCCATCAAAGGAAAATCTGAGGTCCAGAAAAAAATGGGCCTTGTTCAAGACCACACACATACACGCACACACATACACAGAGACATTTAGAGGTAGACATGGGATGCTAGCCCTTAGGCCTCCAGCTTCCCAGGACAGTGTTCTTTCGTTAATTCCCCAGTGCCTCTACCAGTGGAACAAACCAGGCTAGGATCCCTGCTTCTGTCACCTTCCAGTGCTATTCTGTTCTTTGTGTCTGGACTGAGAGGCTTACAGATCTCCCGGGTCCCTCAAAGGGAGATTTTTTTTCTTTTCTTCTTTTAGTGGAGACGTGATAGTTTGGGGGCCTAGAGAGACAGTTTTCAAATCTAAAGTGAATCTGAATCACCTTTGCTGATTGTTAAACATGCCAATCTTTCCTAGCTGTTGTTGAATCTCAACAAACTCTCTCTGCCCCTTTGGGAAAGGTATACCACTCAACAAAATGTTTTGTGTTTACACAATGACTTTCTTTCCAAGGCAGTCCTAAATCTGGAGGAAATACACTGTCTTGTCTTTTCCTTTTAGTATAATGTTTCTGTTTGACTATAACATTAATTGGAAAGAATGAATATTATGGAAGAATATTAGGAAAAACATAAATCTACAGCTGGCTGTTCTTAAAATCTTTTGCCAGTTGTCAAGGAAATCCCTATTCTGGACACAAGAGGGAGCTTTTAGCTAAAACGAAGATAAAGGCGGTTTAATGTAGGCTCTACCATCTTTATTTTATTTTCCTTAAAAAATGTAACTTTGTTATCCTTGAAAACATATTAGTTAACTGATCATGGAACCATGTTAATGATAGAGCTGACAGGCTCCTTAATTACTGTGACCTTTTTACAGAGGTTGATATGGTTGCCTACTCTTTTCTTTAAAGGTTCCCCTTCCTTGGCCACTAAGACACCACTCTGTGCCTGGCTCTGCTCATAACTTTTTGACTTTTTTTCTTCTGCCGCTGTCCCTTTCAGTGTGGATGCTATCCTGAGCCCCTCGGCCCTCTTGTCTTCTCATTTTGCAGTACATACACACTTTCCTTGGCTGACCTCACCCATTCCCATGGTTTCAACTCCTATTATGTGCTGATGAATGTCACCATGCCTATCTCCTCCTATTAATCTATGTTGAGGTCCAGATATGCCTATTCATTTAACTACTGAGCAAGCCCAAGAATGCGAAGGTTGCTCAGAGAAAGGTCAGCTGGCCTGACACAATGGGTAGTAAACTTCAAGACTACATAGCATGTTGGTTAGGGAGTCTCTTAGTTTTCAGGGTCCACAGAAGATCACCTTGGATGACCATATGAACTGTGATATTGTTGAAACAGAAAAAAGAAACACAACAACAACAACAAAACCCCTCTGAACATTAGAGCACAACAAAAAGTATCACTTAGAGCTGGGTTGTCCAATATCGCAGTCACTGGTCACAAGTGGCTATTGAGCACCTGAAATGCGGTTAGTTTGAATTGAGGTATAGAGTGGGTGTAAAATACATATCAGGTTTAAAAGAAAGCAAAATATCTAATTAATATTTTTTATCTTTATTCCAGAACAGCTCCTAGCTCATATGAAGTGCTCAATAATTGTCAGATGCTACAATTACTAGACACTCTCAATTCTGGTCATTCAAAATTTCTTGATATTATCAACACCAACCAGGCACGTTGATGCTCCTCTACTCTTGTGAATGCTATTTCTCCCACCTGAAATCCTCTATCTTATATTTTTCACCTGTTAAGCTCCTATACATCCCTTAAGACCTAGCTCAAACCTCACCTGCTTTTTGAAGCCTTCCTCACTACTAGGAATCATTTTCTCCTCTGTGGCACCATGTATATATTGCTGTTATTGCACAAATTATAGTACAGTTACATTCGTAGCATAATTTATGTGTCTGTGTCCTCCATTAGACTGTTAAACTGGAAAGGGATAAGGGCGTGTTTGCCTCCTCCTGGATCTCCAGAGTCTAGCACAACATTTGCCATATAAGAGGCATGCAATAAATGATTTCCAAAGAGAAAATCGAATTATCTAATCAAACCATCTATCTTTACAGACGGAGAATCTGAAGCTCAGGGAAGTGATGGGACTTTTTGGAAGAGATCACACTTTGGATGCCAGTGGACCGGAGATCTTTTTCTCTTGCTCCTGAAAAAAACAGGCAAAAAAGTGACCCTGAGAATACTAGTGTAACCTGAAGTGGAACTTAGATTAACCCAGATCCTTAAGTTTCTCTACATGGTGAGAAAATATCATGAGAGTGAATCCCAAACCCTGGTACTGAATTAAGCATATAACCTGTATCAAAACTCCAACTAGCTTCTGATCTCAGGCTGATGATGAAGAAAAGTTTCTTCATTTCTTATCCCTCTTTGGTTGGCTAGACAGCAAGACCTGCAAGTGATTATAGGGTCCGATATTGATGTGCCCTTGATGGGAAGAATACTGTGAGTCAAATGACCTGGTTACTGGTCCTTACTCTGTTGCTAACTTCTTATTGGATACTTAAACTTTCAGCAAATATTTTCACATCTGTACAATGAGGGTGTTGGATAAGATGATCTCTAAAGTCTAACAAACTCCTCTGTGATGGTGACTGTGACTGTGATTATAATAGGATCCTTCATAGACACTAAGACTCTCTCTGGGGGCCGGCCTGGTGGCACAGCTGTTAAGTGCACACATTCCTCTTCCTGGTGGCCCAGGGTTCACAGGTTCGGATCCCAGGTGGGGACATGGCACGGCTTGGCAAAAACCATGCTGTGGTAGGTGTCCCACATAAAAAGTAGAGGAAGATGGGCACAGACGTTAGCTCAGGGCCAGTCTTCCTCAAAAAAAAGAAAAAAAGACTCTCTCTGATTTTTAGAGTTTCCAGAACCATACTTTTTCCTCGGGAATGCCTTTAGTTTTCTTACATCTCTGAGGTCAGCAAATGATCATGGAAATAACATCTTAGATTGGAACAGTGTTTATAGATTAAAAATTACTTTCACATGCAATATTTCAATCTGTAAAACCTCTGTGAGGAAAGTAAACACAGGTTATTATACCAATTCTGCAGATGATGGTGATGATGATGATGATGATAAGAGCTAATATTTTATTGGATGTGCCATATGTTGTTCTTAGAACCCTGCATGTACTACCATATTAGGTTATTCTAGATGAGAATTCTAAAGCTCCATAAAATTGAGTGACCAAGTTGCTAATGACAGAATGAGGATTTGAGTCCAAATTGGCTCTAATTTCTGGTTCTATACCAATTGCCCATCTTCCTGCAATAGACTGTTTCACTTGTTTTGTGCACCATTGAAATAATGAATGAGGAAACATCGTCTTTATGATAGCCCTTCACATTTGAAAGCTACTATTCTTTATTCTTTATAACTTTCTCTTCTCTTCTGGGTGAATTACATTTCTAATTACAGAGCTGGAGCTGGCTCACATCATCCCCTGAGAGCTAATTCTGTGCATCTCTTCCTGACTCCCCATTCAGTGACATGACTTTGGTAGCTCGAAATCAGCCATGGTGGAGATTTTTACACCGTGGACATACGTAGATACTACAAATCAAAACCTCTTTTCTCCCTGGAGAGCCATTTGTTAAACATTTACCAGTACACGTCCGGTTCTGGATGAGAGACAGAAGTGCCTGAACCTTGTTCTGGATTCCATTGAGTAAAGTGATCATTTGTATTTGAGTAAAGATAGCATGTAGACCATAGCATCTTTCTTAGTCTGGAGAAAGAGAGGAGTTATTCCTCCTTTGAGATGCTTTTGCTATTTTTCCAGATATACCTAGACTTGAAGAGAGCCAATAGAGCCAAGAAATAATTTACTGCTCCAAATCGTTACTATTCTTCCTTCTGTTGGGTCATGAAAATTATAAAGGTCCAGGCTCTGATTCATTGTGCAATAGTCAAAGGCTTTTAGATAACCTGCTTCAAGCAACTTATATCGGTTTAGGGTAGCACAGCTGGTGAATGGTAATGCCTGGGTTTCTCGATGACCAGTTTGCAGCTCTTGTCACCCATCACTGTACCTGTACAAGGCATTATTTGGAAATACTTGCAATATGTATTGATTGTCCATCAGTGTATATGAACAAACTTACATTTTGTAAGTAATCACTCTGAGCATGTTTCCTTAGTGTTCACACTGTTCACTCATCAGAATCCCTGAATGGCAAGTTGTTACACAAACTCAAATTTAACAAGAGTTCTGTGCCCCTTATAACATTTTGGAGCTGGAACAATCTCTGTCATTCTCTTGAGGGAAAGGATGGTGGAAGATCTGATCTAAGAGTGCACAACATTGACCACATGAGCACCTCATAAAGTCCAGTTGACTGAGTTATGTTCATTTTAGTGACCTGGACTTGAGATTCCTCCAAAACTCGAGTCTAGACCTACTACTAGAAACCAAAAGCCCTGGATCCCCCAAGGTAGTCTCAACTCCAAAATCTCAGTCTGGCTCTAAGTCCTTATGCTAGAAAATGTGCCCTCACTTTTTGGTTCACGAAAATACCATCACTGCATACATTGGAAATGAGACTATTTTGCTGGAAGAGGATGAAACAATTCATCATTATTTATACATTTCATTAGGATACTATTTTGGAGAGCTATTGTATGGTCTGGATGACTGAGTAGATCCCTTGAGCTGGACTGACGGATACATGAGGGAAATCAGAAGAAAGTCACTAGAGTTCAGGCTTCAGGCATGTCTCTTCTCAGCAGCTTCCCCTGTGGAACTGTGTCCATGGCCCACTCCCCTGGACTTGCATGTCTAGCCACACGTGTCCTGAGGGGAAGGCCGCCTGTTGGAAGCTGGGCAGGCAGTATTCACAAGGCCCCTTGCTCCAAACCCAGCCCTCTATTGTCAGTGCTATAGCCCCTGAGTAGGTTTCCCTCAGGGCCTCGTCTGGGCTCAGAGCTCTGAAGGAGAGACCAGACAACTTGGACTATGGGACAAGGAGAAGCCTGAGCAGGATGCTTGTGAGGGCTAGTTGAGGAAGGTATCAAAGGCAGGCTCAGAATGTGATTGACTGAAGGAGAACTGAGTAGAACTCCCCTCCTCAGGAATTTCTACAAGGGCAAGGGCATGAAGACAGAACATTCTGGAAGAAGCAACAGTGAGGGGTGAGGTCAGATGTGTTCGGTTGAAGGATAACTGAACTAAGTTCCCTCCCTTGGGTGTTTCTCTGAAGGTGAAGGAATGAGGATAGAAGTTTCTGGAAAAGAGCTTTGTGATAAAAGGCAGAGCCTATGGAAGGCTGTTCCTGGATATAGAGACTGATTACCATATATGATCATGACTCTCAAGGTCTAAATAGACAATAGACCAGTTTCTTTTATTATGTGGATTTTCTCTCCTATACCCAAGCTGGCACTCTTTAGCTCTTTCTGATTGTAAACCATATTATGCGATAGCTTCTTTGTACCTGCTCTCCTTCTGCTTCTCCTTTGTCTCTCTTTATATTTTTAAGTATTGACTTTGTACATCCCATCCCAAGGCTAGAGTGTATAAGCCTCAGACACTCCTTAAACCAGATAGTCAAATAATTTATAGATACCAAGTTGAAGAATCTTGTACTCTTCTGGGGAAGAGTACAATAGAGTGCTAAATAGAGTGGAAAGAACAAGAATGGTACTAGAAAAAGGGCAAGGCTTGAGGTTGGGGCCAGGCAAAGAAACTGACAAAACCCCAAAGACCAGAGGAAAGCTTAGGCTCTAGTGTACACTGAAATTAATTCCAGTGATATCTGACACTGGATGAGATAGCTGTGGGGTCTGAAAAATATATTTAAATGATTACCTGAAGGAAGAAGGGATTAAGAAATCCTTGTCAAAATTATGTCCAGCAATGTTTGTTTCCTTCCTAGCTGTCTATGTCATCTGATCCATAGAAGTAAATGCTTATTTGAAGGAGGAGGGGGAAGATCATTGCTACCAAAACTAATGCAAGTGATACTGGCTTGTGGCTGAATTAGTCATGGGGCCTAATCCATATAAGTAACCCCTTCTTTGAAAAAGGAGAAGGAAAAAAGCTACTCCCAAAATTATGTGAAGTGATCTTTGTTTCTAGATCAGTTATGTGTGTTGTCTAATCCTTATAAGTAAATGCCTATCTGAAAGAGGAGGGGGAAAAACACTAATACCAAAATTAATTCCAGTGATATAGGATCCTGGCTATGGGGCCCGATCAATATAAGCAAATGTTGATTTGAAGGCAAAGGGAAAAAAGTGTCATTCCAAATTAACTGCAATGACTTTTTTCTGGACTAGTTATTAGTGTTGGCTGATCCACAGAAGTAAGTGCTTATATGAAGAAAAAGGGGGACAAAAGTCACCACCCAATCCATGGCCAGATGAGCTATATTATATACCACTTGTTTACTGAAAGGACTAAGTGGATGTGGCTGGCATTGATTTTTTCCCCAAAGTGCAATTTTGGTGAAGAAAAATAGGTAGGAGCATGAAAGAGTCTCCTAGTACGATGAAAATACCAGGGTGTGGTGGAGGCAGGCTGTAATAGAAGTGGTGGGAAGTCTTGTCTCAGAGTGGGCAGGGAACTCTAGAATAGTGGCAACAAGTTATCTTGGGTCATAGTGGAAAAGAAAGTGGACAGCTGAAATGGGCAGGAAACTCCAACTACAGCGGCAGCCAACGAGAAAGCTGTCAGTGGATAGGAAATTCCAACTACAATAGAAAGCAAATCTGCTTTCTTAGTGGAAAGGAAAGAGGGCAAGTGTACGTCCAGGGAATCCCGCTTGTGGATGAGGAGCCTGGAATCTTAGTGGTAAGAGCAGCTAGGAGAGGGCAGGGAATTCCAGGTAGTCAAGAATCACTGATCAGGCCTTCAAGGGGTTAGAAATGTGTGCAGACAGTGGCCAGCCAACCACGATCTGCAAGGTCAGCAACGTAGAGGCAGAAATCTTGAAGAATGGACTGTTGGACTTTTGAGAGACATGCCAGTGGGCTGCGGAACCCTCCACCCCCATTCCCAGTGGAGAGCAGCAATAAAAGGATCAGAAGCTGAATTGAAAGCCTAAGCCTTTCTCCAGATGGGCAAGGCATCAAAAAGGAAGTTGAATCAATGATAATGATTTTAGTGAGTATCTGGAGGGGATTGGGAATTGTATTTCATTGATCTGAGCAGTATGCTGCCATGTGATGGCAGTTGCAATGCACTAAAGAAGAGCATCCAGAGCGCGCTCAGTCATGCCACGCTCCAGGCTTTTCTCGTGAGGGTAGGAGGGCAGGTTTGGAACACTAATAATGCCAACTGATGGTTAATAGGCATTTTCAATCCAGAATATTTTTCCTATTAGGAAGCATTTTTTAATTCAATGCTTTCATAGAAATGACAATGCTAATCATATTTTGAGTGTAAACATTATTTCAAGAGGTCAAGATTGGGGTAAAAATCTAGTCCTGAAATTTTTCTGAAACAGAATTTTGGTTTAAAACACTTTTTTTTCTTTTCACACACTTCTTAGCTGAGCATTTCATTAAATAGCAAGTTAATGCTTTTCCAGCTCTTTAGAAAACAATATCTCATTATATCTCCAAAACTATGCTAGAAAAAGATCTTGGGAATAGTAGCTCCTTGGAATACCAATGATTGCATATTTAGTTAAAGCTTATATCTAAAAGTATTTCTTAAAGTGCTGGTAGATCTTAACCGCATTCCTCCTAGAGCATTTTTCTACTACAGTTAACTCATTGTGAAGGGATTTTAAGCTTTATCTTCTAACTTCATAAAAAGATAGTAGTACTCAAAATCAATTTGTTAAGAACTTAGGGATACAGAGCTTCAAGAACATTTTGGTATCACTTATCCTCTGAGCAGATAGACTCAAAGTTTTAAGTGGTTTGATTTAAAGCGTAGCTGGGGCTAGCCCAAATCGTGCTTCCAGGTAAATTCTCCTTCCATTATCCATATGGATTGAACTTTAAAGTACAGCTGTAATATTGCAAACTTAAAGTTTAGTAGGATATTATAAAATTTCCAGACACAGTTGTTGATTGTGTTGGCTTTGGTCTTCTGTAGGCAATGGTGTTAACTGGCGATATTCGGCTGTTTGTGCATACTGTTTTCTTAAACAGTTCTCTGTTACTTACTTTGTTGAAAGCATGAGGGAACTCCACTTGTAATAGAAATAATGGAAGTGATGAGACTTCTTGTGGACAAAAGCTGGGGAATATGTTTGTGATATCTGCCTCATTCTCCCTCTCCCTCTCTCTCCCCTTCCTTCCTCTCTCTCTTTCTTTCTTCCTTCTTATTTTTCTTTTTTGCTACAGGATTCTTCTTTTTAATCTTTTTTTATTGGGGCATAATTGACATAGAACATTAGTTTCAGGTATACAACATAATGATTCCATATTTGTATACACTGCTAAAAGATCACAGCAGTAAGTCTAGTTACCATCTGTCACCATACAAAGTTAAGAGGACTTTGAAGACCTACTCTCTTAGCAACTTTCAAATATTGCCGCAAGATTCTGAATAAACCCTGAGTCATTCTTTATTTCCTGAGCAACTAGATCATTCTAGACATGCCTTGCTATGTAAAATTCTGTGTATTTTGGGCTGAATATTAATGCCGCACTGCTATAAAATGAAAAGATAACCAATATCAAAAAACATATAGTGTTTTTTAAAAAATATTTTTCTTTATAAAATCTAATAGGTATAGGAAACTCCATAAAACGAATGTATAGTTTAATCATATAAGTTTATGAGGCAAAGAGCCTTATAATCACCACCCAGGTTAAAGAATAGAATTTTGCCAGCCACCTAGCCTAATCACAACCTCTTTCCTCTACTCAAAAATAATCACAGTCCTGATCTTTATGGTAATCACTTCTTTATTTTCTTTATAAGTTTATCACCCAAATGTTCATCCCTAAGCACTAGTTTAATTATGCTTCCCTCTCCCCCATAAGTCTCTTTTAATCTAGAAGTGATCCTGTTTTGTTTTGTAATTTATTTGTTGAAGAAATGATTTCTTTTGTCCTCTCGAGTTTCTCGCAGTCTTGATTTTGCTTGATGACATTCTCTGTTGTAGTTTAATATGTTGCTCAGTCCTGAATTTCCTGTGAATTGGTAACTGGCTCCACAGGCTGGATCAGATTTGTGTTTACGTATTCAGTTTTTCTTTTGGCTTCATAGGTGGTGGTGTGTTCTACTTGGAGGTACATAATGTCTGGTTGCCTTTCTTTTCTGTGATGTTAGCTGCCATTAATGATCAATGCCATCTTTAGGTTGATGATGTCTCTCTAGACATTTTGGTTGTTAGTAGGAGGAACTTGTGGGAACAATAGTCCCTGAGTTCTCACATGCTGATAAATTTGTTTGTGGCCTTTTTATCTGAAAATCAGGCTGGGTATGTAATCTTTGGCTCACGTTTTCTTTCCTTGAGTATATTAAATATGCTACTCCATTTTCTGCTGGCATACAGATTTGTTGTCAAAGTCTGACAATAATCCGTTTTCTTCTCTTTTAGGAGTGATTTTGATCCTTTCGCTGAATTCTTTTCCTTAAAGCCCAGTAATTTTACTAGAATATATCTCTCTGTTGGTTGCTTTTGCTGGGTTGATTTCCTTTTTTAATATGCAGTTTTAATTCCTACTTCAGAGACATTCTCATGAATTATACTTTTTTGAAATTGTTCTGTTATCTTTTCTTTGATTTTCTTCTTTGAGGATTGAAAGCCTATGAAAAGTGAAACAATTTTGAACAGCTGCTTGAGGGGCATCAACATAGGGATGAATCAAGAATTTCCAATCAGTATTTAAGGCTGAACTGAGATTAAATGGCGTGGATTTGTAGTGGAGCCAACTTTCTATTGCAGAACTCAGCAGATACAAACAGAACAGATGTTTGGGTATGGTGGTGGGGCAGATAACACGGAAAGGCGAGGGATTGGGGATTCTAGGATGGCAACTGCAGTAGAGGTGAAATAGTTATCAACATATTAATTGTGCAAATAAGTAAAAGAAAATGCATGCAGGCATTTCTGGAACGGTTTCAATTTTTGACTATTTAATTTTAAATGAAAGAATGTAAATGTATGACTAAATATGGTTTAATTCCTATTTATTTGTAAGAATGTTCATAATACATTAGCAAATCAGAAAAGAGAAATTTCGATAAAACATCTGTCCCAATTTTTGGTTTGAAAAAAATATATGCCATATCTGTATGTTATCAGCCAGGCCATGGAAATAGTCACATGTGGATTTTTGTTAGGCAGTCTAGTGTCAATGAAAGCTGCCCAGGACTGAAGACCCTTTCATTGGAAACTCCTTTTTATCAGTCATATTAGCAGGTTTCAGGGGTCTCAGTAATATCATTTCTGCTAAATTTTAGCCGTGTGGAACTGAAGTTACCACCCACTTAGAAAATGGGTAAAATTGATCTTTGTCCATAGACTTCCTTTCAGAAGTGGGAATGCATCAGTTTCTGAGTATTTTCTATATTTATACTCAGCTTAATGTAATATACATTACTATACAAAATTGTAAAGTTGAAAAGTATATGGTTTTATTAACATTTTCCTCAAAGAAGTGGCAAAAGCGCCCCTTGGTCAAACCCCTTTTTACTCTCCTTTAAGTTTCCCAGTGTTCCTCTTGTCACATCTGACACCCTTGATGCTTATTGACTGACTGGCTTTCTTTACCACTTCCCCTAGGTTCCTGTTAAACAGAGGCAATGTAAGGAGTAGAGATACTGACGTTATCCCAGAAAAAATGTTTTTATCCATATGGTCTTGCCTTTAAAGAGGAGGAGGGAGGGAGAAGCTAGATATACATCAAATCCTACCCATAAATCTAAAGGAATTCTGCAGTCAACTTTAGCGTCTCATATGAAGTTTTAGTACTTCTAAGCACTCGCTCCTTCTTCTTCTGGTTACTACAAAGCCCCTTCTCCTTTGTTGATCCCCTTCCTTGCATTTGTCTAGTCAGTAGCCATTCCTTGCTTGACTTGAGTAAGATGGTGAAATGGAGTTGGAATGCACTGGGATAAGCCAAATAGGATCTTAATGTGAGATTCTTGACTAGTTTACCCAGCTTGCAGCCCTCGCAATAATCTCTTTCTAAAGTATTTCAGTCAATTTCTGTCCCTCTCTACTTTTAAGATGTCTTTTGCTGCTACTCTCCACAGCTGGCTTCAGAATGCTGATGCTTTCACCAGGAACACTAATGCCTAAAGTTTTTGTTGGACCAAGACAACATTACAGATGCTGAATCTCTCCTTGTGACAATGCTGCAGATGCCTGCACTCAGACTATGACACTGCCTCAAAGATAGTGCATCATATTACTGCCAAAGCTGTTGGCACCAATGCTGCTGATTCTTTGGCTTTCAATGTCCTGTGGAGATTTTCTCTGTTTACTGCAGCCTCCTTGATAAAGGATTTGGGCTTAAGTCTGAGTCCTGGCTTAAAATACAATCTGATATAAACTATGCTATACTTAAAGTCTACTTTCCCCCATCTTCAAACACTGGTCTATTTTTACTGAATCAAATTTGTTCATCTTGGTTCCTCCCATACGATTTTTTTCCCAGAAGAATCCTTAGATCCTGGTAAAATATCCTTCCCAGCCCCACAAATTATCCTGATAATGTTCAAACTGTGTCTGGAGCCCCTGCCACATTCTTCCCCTCCCTGTTCCACACCAGGGTTGTTTTTGCCCGCCGCCCAGAAAGCCAAACACTGAGATGATGAGATTGCAGCAGAGAGAGGGTTTTAATCACAAGACAGCCATGTGAGGAAGCAAGGGAATGAGTCTTAAATCCACTTCTCTGAAAATGGGGACTCAGGGATGTTTATGGGATAGGGGGGCAAGGTCATCTGAAATTTGGAGATAGATGATTAGAGGTGAGGAGAGATGAGGTAATTGATGATCTGCGCAAGCGTGGTCAGACTCCATGCCTCTTCATAGGATGCATGTTCACAAAAATGGTGGCATTAGCATGATCTGAGGTTGAAGTTTTTAGCCTCTTAACATCAAAAAGTCACTTATCGGACATCTGTGCAGGCCAAGTTGATGAGTTGGTGGTTTCAACCAGCCTGAAGTGGACAAGGGGTTCTAATTCCTAAAAAACAGCTCACACACCCAGTACTATGGTGACCCAGGCTCCAGGGAGATGTTATCCATAGTAACATGGTGGGAGTCAGATAGCATGTTGCCTAAGCAGCACAGTTAACCATGGGCAGGTTAAACAGCTAAAAGCTATAATTAGTAATTGCGAAAAGGAGAAAAAACTTTAGTTCCTAGCTATTTAATCATCAATGGCTAACTGTTCGTCAGTCTCCCCTATTCTTTGGTCATTCCTCATTCTTGAGGGATTGGGGGCAATGACCCACCTAGCTACTTCCTGCTGAATCAAAGTGTAGATCCGAGTTAGAGGAGTAAAACTGTTTAGCACTCATTTGGAAATATTCACTTGTTCCAGGCTTCAGGTTGACATTTTGCGTTATTAGAATTTTTGTACCTTGCTCAACAGTTTTGGAACAACATCTGAAGGCACATTTTGCAATCAAGTATCCAACCAGAAAGATAACAAGTATAGATAACCCAAATTTTAACAGTCCCTAAAAAATAGACCTAATCCCAGTGCGGCCTCCATCTGGTCTCCAGATGGGGGCAGGCATCTGGTCTTGGTTCCTGATAGTCTTTCATTTTACTGGATATGCATCAGAGACCAGAGCAATGCCCTATACCCTGATCTTCCAGTTGTCATTGATGATGGCTATCAGCACAGACTCTCTGCCCGGGGGGTCATCACATTCCTAAGGAACTCAAAAGAACAAAGTTCTGAACTTATAGCAACTGGGAGGGGCCATAAAATCTACAGAGCGTGTATGGGTTAGTTAATCAGAGGTCATTTGAAGTTATACTATGGTTTCTTTCCTACAATACCGCTTCCCTTATGTCAACCTTGTGTTGAGCCGGTATCATCCCCATTACCCTCAGTAAAAATTTCGTTGTCTTTATTAAGAGTTTACCCCCACCCAATAATCAGCCTAAGTAATTGACAGTCTTTCAAGTGAGATCTTACACAATAATAAAGCACTGAGGAGAGAGAGAGGTGGAGCCATCAGGTTCTTGTCTATTAGTTCACACAAGTTTTCACTGCCTTGTTGCTAGGGTCCCTGTCTGATGACTCATGGGGCCCAGCAGAGAGCTGCTGTTCAGTGCCTGCTTGGGACATGATAATCTTTCTATTGCCTCTATTTTCACATTTGGGACACTGGTATATTTTATGAGATTTCTTATGGTCCTATCTTAGACACACATCCCATAGCCATTTCCTTTCTGGAGTCATGAGACCTCACTATTCACACTGCCAAGAATCAGGATATGGGCCTTTGTTTTTTATCTACATACTTTTTTTTTTCCATTTTCCCTATCTCTTAGCCCAGAGCACGGTTCAGTCTGTGGGAAAAATCCCAATCTCCCCACCATTCACTACCCCTATGAATTAATTTAATTCAACATATCCCTCACATATAGCTCAGCTGGGGTGGAGGTGGGGTGAGGTTCACAAGAGCAGTTTAAATATCTGTTCGAAAGCCTTGGAGTGGGTGTCTAGCAGCTGCTTGGTGCTTTTTTTTTAGCACATGTATGTGTGGAGAGGTAGTTCACTCTTACTATCTTCAGCTTTGGGATTTCTAACTGAAATTGTGACAAAAAAGTCCCATTTAAAAGTCTATAAATTTTCTTCATTAAATATCAATCTTCTTCTTAAGTATAGCAAAAGTACATGTACTTCTGTCTTACCTGTTTTCTTACAGACATTCCTCTTCAACACTGGAAAGGGCACTTTCCAGCACCCTGAAACAGGCACACTTGATGTGATCTGGGATGGATAGCACTGTGGGACTGCCTCAAGGGAAGTGCTGGGCAAAGGTAATGAAGAAAATAAAATAAGGGGCATTTTAGTTATTGTAAAATAGGACCAACCAAGGCTATGTGCTTAAGTTTCTCTCACTGATGTAGTCACCAGTTAGTATAAATAAGTCAGTTATTAGCATACGATTCCAGGGGAGCAAGCAAACTCCAGTGGCCCAGGGATAGAAACACCTTGATATCTTGCTGGGAGTAGTTAAAGAAGGGCAGGAGATTAGCACTGTGGAGAGTACAGGCAATAGGCTGCTTTGAGAGTAGCAGGTTACCACTGTGGCTACCTTACTCATTAGAGGGCGGGGTTACAAGGTAGAGACCATTCTCACTTCCAGTTTGGGATGCTATGAAGCACCAAGTTCATAGGAAATGTGGGAATTAGAAGATGTGAAATATGTAGAACAGACTTTCTGGGTAAGATCCAGTGACTGAGGTATTTGCACGTAGCAATACTGCAAATTTTTGGTATTTTGAAAGAAGAGAGGGTTGTCTGAAATACCACTCAGAGAGAAGACAGTTTGAAGAGGTACATTTTCTCCAACGTACGGTGACCCTCACACTTCTTTTTTCTTGATAGACTCTTCTTTTCCCTAGCACCACCTGAAGTCATGTGGCCACCCAGTGTGGAGACTCCCTAGCCGACGTCTCCCTGTGCTGCAATCTTTTCATGGCAGTACCCTGCAGCCCTTGAGAGCAGCTGACTGGCCCTCCTTTGGACAGCCTCCTTAGTTTTAGGAGCAAAGCCAGAGAGAGAGCAAAATACCAGGATCTCAAGGGAGACCATGGCAGTATGTGGAGTGCTTCCATGGATGTTTTCTATTACAGAATGACCAAGTTGGGAAGGTTGTCTTTTGTTATAATATGTATAATATGTAATTTAATATACTTATATGTTTTCAGCTAAAACCAGGGTCTTATACTAGTTCTTGGGTACTTTCCTTTCTTAGTTGGCCAATGTAATGCAATATTTTTCTAAGAATCAACCTATCTGACAATTTTTTTATTTTATTTTTTATTTTTTTGAGGAAGATTAGCCTTGAGCTTACTGCTGCCAATTCTTCTCTTTTCGCTGAGGAAGACTGGCCCTGAGCTAACATCCACGCCCATCTTCCTCTACTTTATATGTAGGATGCCTGCCACAGCATGGCTTGCCAAGCGGTGCCATGTGTGCACCCAGGATCCGAACTGGCGAACCCCGGGCCGCCGAAGTGGAACGTGCAAACTTAACTGCTGCTCCACCGGGCCAGCCCCTCTGACAATTTTTTTATTTTCATCCCAGGTCACACCTGAATATTTTCTATGGTCTATGCTGGCAACAGTAGTTTAGATTATAAAATGTGTCTTAGATACTGGGTGCATTGCTTTTACCTGGGAAATGTTTTCTATAAGGGAGTAGGTCCCTAAATTAAGCTAATTCTCAGTCACACTTAGTTCTTGGTTATGGTTGTGTTTTCTGGCTTTTGTGGGTGTAGGCATAGAGTAACATTTTTGCTGCCTAATGTTTAATTATAGCTTTTGAAATGGAATCCTGAGAGATTTGGGGTGGTAGTAACTTAACCTCACAGGGAGTTTAAAGAGCTCATGAGTTTACCCTGGGCTGCAACGTTACTATCCTTTGATCTAGGACAATGGGACGAGTAGGAAATGGGAGAGGATAATGCTTCTCACACATTTTGAGGAAGTATTTATTTGGCTGTATATTTTATTTAATTTTTTAGTCAGTTAGTCATGCATTTTGATTATTAAGTTGACTCATCTTTCGGGAGATTCAATTTGTTAAAACTTTAAATTTCAAGCAAAAGATTGAGCTGACAAAGGGATAGATTTTGCAATCCTACATTTTACAAAGAAGCTAAATTTCAAAGTAGTGCATCACTGGCACTGTGTGTGTTTCTTGCACACATTATATATAGCACTCTGTAAGTCTGGACAACATAGCTATGCATAATTTGGAGTAGGAAATAGAATTATAAATTAACTTCTAGGATATCCTTTGGGCTTGAGGTAAATCATTTCCTGCCCCTTCCAGGGGCAATAAATCACAGAAACATACACATTCAACATAGTCCAGTTGAATTGAATCTAGGGTTTAATTACTCATTTCCCAAGTCATTCATTCAACACATTTATCGAGCACATACTATGTGCCAGGCGCTTCAAGAAACATCTGTGAGCAAAGGACAAAAATTTCTGTTCTTGTGAGACTTATGTTCTAAGTCCCAGGAAGATACATAAGAGCAAAAGCAAAGACTGTAAATGCAGCTTCCAAGTGCAGACAGGATTTTGACAATCTACTAACCTCTCTTGATAGGAGAAGCAGCACCTCTATTTGACCGTAAGTGTTGTTATTAAGCCCTACGATGTCAAGATGTTTAGAGCAAATGTCAGTTATATTCTCTAACCCCTGGAAGAAGACAGGAGTTCAAAGCTTAACCTTTTTCTTATATCAGCTCCCTTAATGAATAAGAATTAAGGGCAAAAGGACGGAATCTTTAAGGATAAAATACCCACCTATGGAGTAGATGGGGTTATGGAGAGAAAAGGTTAAAGTGGTTAAAGTGCCTCTGTTTAGTTCTCTTGAAAATCTTGGATCATCTAATTTAAAAGTAGAGAGGCAAGATGACCCGGGGCTTTCTCCTGCTTTGTAAGTGGAGTTCAAGGGATAGATGCTGTCCTGCAGGCTGCTTAGGTAAAAGGAGCCCAGGTAAACACATAGCCTTCTCTCTATAGTAGGAGGTGACTTAAACCGAAGTTCTAATTCATAATAAAGTGCATGTCCCTCAAGTTTCTTCTTTGTATGTATCCTTTGTTATTCTCATGAGTTAAATATGAATTGTAGTTACAGTGGCAAAGCGAAGGGTGTACACAGTGCATGACAAATCATGCCTGCAGGTCACGTTCAACCTGAGGGACCCGCAGGTCACGGCCCCTGTGGGTGCCAACAGCCCTAGGATCTCATTTGCCCTTATCACAATCTGTAAGGTCTGCATTATCATCCTCCTTTTACAGATGAGGGTGCTGGGGTTTAGAGAAAGAAAGTGCCTTGGGCTACCTGCTGTTGTGAGTTCAAGTAGGGGGATCAAGCCCGGGCCAGTGTCTAGAGGCCTTGTTTCCTGCAGATGCAGAAAATCTAGATTTTATTTTATAACTGCTGACAAGCAGAGGAAGGTCAAAGAGAGAGACTCAGGATGACTGAGGGCGTGGATGAACGTTGTTTTGTTTTGCCATGTTTCCAATACATACCTTTGATTTTTAGAATATCAGGGCAGAAAAAGAAATCTTAAAGACCCTCCAATTCCACGTTCTTTAAATTACCAGTTGTCACCCTTACTGGACTGTAAAGTCAATCTCATGGTCTGCAAACAAATGTTTTAGTTTTCTACACGAGAAACCCGGACTCCTTGTAAAATGTATTTTGATGTAGCTCATACTCAACAAAACTTAAAAGTCACTTTTCCAGTCCAGAAGCTCCACTTCACTGATGAGGAAACTCGGTGGGACAGTAACTTCCCCAAGGTCACACAATTAGTCGATTATACAAATTAAGGTTGTAGAATATTCAGCCAGCAGGACGAGTCTCTAGAATGACTTAATGCTTACAGGTGCTTTAACTACAAGACACCATTCTTCACTAAAGATAGGAACTCCAACTGTAAAAGGACGGAAAAACAGTCAAACTACCATAGGGAAGCTTCTTTTTCACTTATATCTTCATGTGACTGACATTTTATTTAGTTCTCTAATACAATGATTATTTTTTTTTCTCTTGAAGCAGAGTACTTGTAATTATGAAGCCCAAATTTTGAAGGCTGCACCTTCTATCTTGGACACACCAGAAGACACTAGTCAGGGCAGATGGGATTTTGTTACTTCCTTTCTTCTATAGAGAACTAGTGGACCACACATATTCTACCTGGGAATCTGGGTAAACACAGTCTGAGTCCAGTGTACAGGGTACAGTGTATAATGGTGTATAGTGTACTATAATGGAGCAAAAGGAGACTGCATTGTCATTGAAAGAAATCAAACAATGAGGCTGAGTTCATTCTGTCCCACCGTCAGAGACCGAGAATACAAGCAAGGGAGACAAACCTTTAAAAGGAGAAATATAGGTTGTTGGCCTGGTGCGAGCAGAGCCTGGTCCCAGACAGCCTGTCTCCCCAGAGCATTTGTGGTTTTCCTCCATATCCAGCATCACTTTGTCCCCCACACAGGCATGGAACAGATGGGGTCTCTTAGCATGATGTGTGATTATTCTGTCCCTTCTCGTGGCCCCGATGGGTCTTCCCCCTGAAGGCCATCCTTTTCTATAACTTTCAGGAATTAGTTCCCTTCTCTTCTCCCATCAGACTTTACTGGGTCCATGGGACAGGTGGGCCTCCTTTGTCAAAAAGGTGGGGCTCCTAGGTGCCTGAGGGACACATCCCCAGAAGCACTGCCCTTGGCTGCCCTTCCTGTGGGAATTGGTCTTCTTGACAGATCTATGCCTGTATCAGACTCTGCCACACTGTTTGGAATGTATGTCCTAGTGTTCAGGGGCTATTCACATTCTACATCACTCTCCAAACAATACAGGGCTTCTTTAAGACAGGTCTGGAAGTTCTGCTGCCTTCTAAATGATAACTTCCTCCCACGTAGGCATTCATCTTGGATTTAGTCACAGGAAGGGTCTGATCTGCTCATCCTCAATGAGGAATTACTACAAATTTGGGGAATGCAAGCAAGAGTGAGCACACAATGTAAAAGGCTCAGAGAGGCTCCAGGTTCCATCTCAGTTCACAGAGGCAGCTGAGGCCTTGGCCTTGATCATTATCACATGCGTGGTATATGGAGACAGACTTGGTGTGTGTCTTCTCAGTCAAATGGCACCCAAAAGGCCTCTCCTTGAGACCCTGGGATTTTGTTCCTTCAGTCTTCCTCCAAAAACTGAGAAGGCTGTCCAGAGAAAGGTCAGTCAGCTGGACCCAAATGCTGTGCGTACTATCATTAAAAGATTGCAGCACAGATAGACATTGATCAGGGAGTCTTCACCCTGGGTGACCATATGACTTCAGGTGGTGCTAGAGAAAAGGAAAGCCTACTAAGGAAAATGAATCTAGTAAATTAATTTTAAAAATTATTTTGCATACTAAATGTAGTCCCCATTCATTTGTAGTGGTGGTATGCTCCATTTCCTGGACTTTATGGCTGTCATTTGGTCCTAAGGGCAGATACTAGGAAGAATATACAAATTAACAGCGCAGGCCTGGGGGACCCATAGTTGGAAGAGAAATTAAACACATATTTACCTAAAAGGACAAGTGGGACGGAGGTTCAAGAGAAGGACTCAGCCAAAACACAATGTTGCAAAATGCTCAACCATTAGAGAGAACACATTTAAACTTTCTAATGATGCATGCTTGGTGCTTGGTCTGATTAACTAAAAGACATTATTCTCTGTTAAATAATAGGAATTCTTTCCACTCACCATGAAAAGGAGGAAAATAAAAACAAGCTTCTACATGGAACCCTCCCAGTCACATATGGTTTGTCAACGACTATTTAGTTAGTTCCTGAGGATCCATGTTTCTTTTTTCATTTGAGGTGAGATCTTCTTTATTAGGGAGCCCAAGGGTGTGAAAACTGCCCAAGAGTGTGAAGAATGCCAGGAAGAAGGTCAGTTGTCTTGACCAAGGGGAGTATTAGGATAGACAATAGAAAGGGAGTCTCTGAATTTACAGAACCCACAAGGAGTTGATCACCTTGGCTGATCCCATGACGTGTGCTATTGTCCAACCTGAAGAAACAAATAAGCAAAAAAACAAAAACCTGTAAAAACTAAATAGCAGGGTAAGGTTGGCAAAAATGACAAAGGATCTTTGAAAATTCTCTCCTTCATAAAAGCAATGGACAAACAGGCAAAACTTGTCAGAATAAACTTTTTCAGAGCTCTGAAAATCAATAAAGAGCTTATGGCAATTTTAGAAGTGTTTATTCAAGAAAAATGGCTGAATTTTTATTAGAACAGTGAGCGTTATGGTGTTTTAGCTTCTCTTATTGCCATCCCATTTTCTCCAGCTCTGTGGTAGTCTTAAAAACCAGTAGTTCACAATCACAGTGGAAACCAACATGGGGGCAGCACTGGAGGGAAAAGGACAATTTTGGAGATCCTTCAAAGCCTCAGTCCCAGAGAACTGTTATTATTTGTCCTATCCTGGAACACCTTTACTTTCGAGGATGTACTCAGAGCTCACATAGTGCTAAAAGTCTTTTTCTTGGGGTTATTTGTCAAAAACATTTAGAGACAATTGTTTAATTGCATGGTTGCCTGAAGTGGTGGATAGCAGTTGGGACAAAAAATAGGCTAACCAAAAACTTAAAATGAAAGGCTGGGAAATGTTATGTCCATATGGACTTTGAAAAGCTCTCATATATTCTTGGCAATCTAGAAGGCCACACACATGCCTATGCTGTGTGCATGTTCAGCAAAGATTGATGAAAGCCCTATGCTCTCATCTCTGGCTAAACTGGTGGGAATCTTTGCAAGCAGGAAGATAAAATTAAGGCAGAGTTACAAACTGCCTGGCTGAATGTTGAGGCATGCTCTGCAACACACAGAGACTTTTGGCAAAAGATGGGAGAATTATTAGTTCCAGGCATTTAAGGAAATCTGTCTGATCATTAGCTGGTCACTAAGTTAAATGAGCAGAGATTCCAGTCACCACACATAACAAAGAATATAGACTCTACAGAATTAATTCAGAAAAGTCAATAAACAGGGGAAAAACAACAACTGCAACAAAAAGCAGCAACAGAAAAACCTGGGAAGGAGGGTGAATATGATTTCTACATTTTTTACATTATATTATTTAAAATTTCCAGTTTTTAACAACAACAAAAAAACACACAAAAGGAAACAAGAAAGTATGGCCTATGCATAGGAAAAAGAAATCAATCAATAGAAAGTCTGGTGAAGCCCAGTTTTTGCACTTATTAGACAAATATTTTAAATCAGCTATTATAAAAATGTTCAAACAACTAAAGGAAATCATGTCTAAAGAACTAAATGAAAGCATGAGAATGATGTCTCACCAAATAGAGATTATCAATAGAGACATAGAAGTCACAAAAAGAGGCAAATAGAAATTCGTGAGTTGAAAAGTACAATAACAGAAATGAAAAATATAATAGACACAATATCACATTTGAGCATTCAGAAGGAAGAATCAGCAAACTTGAAGACAGGTCAATCAAGATAATCCAGTCTGAAAAACACAAAGAAAAATAATAGAAGAGAACCTCAGAGACCTTTGAGACACCATAAATCATACAGTATACTCAGATGAGAGTACCAATTAGAGAAGAGAGAGAGAAAAGAGTAGAAAGAATAGTTGAAACAGTGACCAAAACCTTCCTAAATTTGACAAAAACCAATAATATATACATCCAAAAATTTCAACAAACTACAAGTAGGATAAACTCAAAGAGATCCAAAGTAGAAACCTCATAATCAAACTGTCAAAAGCCAAGGCTAAAGACAGCATCTTGAAAGCAGCAAAAAAGAAGTGAATCATCGTGTATAGTGGATCCTCAATATGATAAACAGCTGATTTCTAGGCAGAAATCATAGATGTCAGAAGGCAGTGGATGAGAAATTCAAAGTGCTGGAAAAAAATACAGTTAACCAACAATTATATATCTGGCAAAACTTTTCATCAAAAGTGAAGGAGAAATTAAGATATTCCCAGATAAACACAAACTGAGGATTCATTGCAAGAAAATCTACTCTACACGAAATAGTAAAGGGAATTCTTAAGGCTGAAATTCAGTAACTCAAATCCACATGAAAAAATAAAGAGCACTGGAAAAGGGAACTACACAGGTAAATATAAAAGATCACTAAATGAAATTTTTGTTTAAATTTTTTTCTACATGATTTAAAAAACAAATGCATAAAACAATAATTATAAATCTGTTCTGTGGACATACAATGCATAACTATGTAATTTATATGATATTAATAGCATAAAGAAGAGGAAGTAAATGGAGGTATATAAAAGCAAAGTTTTAGATAATATTAAAATTAACTTTAGGTTAATCTGAACTAGACTTTTACAAGTTGTTATTAATTATAATCCCCAGAGCAACGAATAAGAAAATAACTAAAAAATACAGTAAAAGAAAATGGAATTAAATTCGTATGTCAGAAAATATCTATTTAGCACAAAGAAGGCAGAAATGGAGGGATGGGGAACAAAAAAGATATAAAACCTACTGAAAACAAATAGCAAAATGGTAGAAATAAATTCTAACATATAAGTAATTACATTAAATGTAAATGGATTAAACTCTCCAATTTAAAAGCAGAAATTGGAAAAATGGATTCAAAAAACAATCATATTAAAAATATGATTCAACAATATGCTGTCTACAAGAGACACACTCTACATTCAAAGACACAAAAAAGTTGAAAGTAAAAGATTTTACAAAATATACCATACAAATAGTAACCAAAAGTGAGCTGAAGTAACTATACTAATATCAAACCAAAAAGACTTTAAGACCAAAAATTTTACTAGAGACAAAGAAGGATATTTCAACATGATAAAAGGGTCAGTCCATCAAAAAGATATAATAATTATAGTCATGTGTGATTAATGACAGGGATATGTTCTGAGAAATGCATCATTAGGTGATTTCACCATTGTGCAAACATCATAGAGTATCCTTACCCAAACCTAGATGGTATAGCCTACTACACACCTAAGTTATATCATACTAATCTTATGGGACCATCTTCATATATGTAGTCTGTCATTGACCAAAATATTGTTATGCAGTACATGACTATATAAACATACAGGTCCTACAAAAGAATCTGAAAATACATGAAGCAAAATTCTCAGAATTTAAGGGAGAAACAGATAACTGAATAAGAGTTGTAGGAGATGTAATACCCTATTTTCAAAATGGATAGAATAACTGAACAGATGAATAAGAAAAGAGAATACTTAAACACCAAAAAACCAACTGTACCTACCAGACATTTGTAGACCCCTCCACCTAACAACAACTTAATGTGTGTTCTTTTGCAGCATATACATAGCATTCTCCAGGATAAACTATATGTTAGACTATAACACAAATATTAATAAATTTCAAAGGATTGAAATCATGCAAAGTATGTACTATGACCACAGTGGAATGTAATTAGAAATCAATAACAGAAGTAAATGGAAAATTCACAAACTTGTAAAACTTCAACAACAAACTCCTAAATAACAAAAGAGTCAAAGAGGAAATCATGAGAGAAATTAGAAAATACTCTGAGATGAGTAAAAATTAAAATACAAATTTCCAAAACTTATAGGATGCCATAAAAGCAGTACTTAGAGGAAAATTCATAGTTAAAAATGTATATACTAAAAAATAAGAAAAATCTCAAATCAATAACCAAACTTTCTACCTTAAGAAATCAGAAAAAGAAGAGCAAACTAAATCCAAAGCAAGCAGAAGCAGAGATAATAAAGATTAAGGAGGAAATAAATAAAATAGAGAATAGAAAAACAAGAGAGAAAATAAACAAAACCAAAAGTTGGTTCTTTGAAAAGATCAATGAAATTGACAAAACTGTAGCTTGACTGACCAAAGAAACAGAAAAGGGGGGCTGAAATTATTAAATCAGGAATTAAAGAGGGGACATTATTAACATCCTTATAGAAATAATTATAAAGGATTTTAAGGTTATACTATGAACAAGTGCATGCCAACAAATTAGATAATCTGGATGAAAAGGACAAATTCCTAGTAAGACACAAACTACCAAGACTGACTTAAGAAGAAATGCAGAATCAAAATGGAAGTATAAAATATAAAGAAATGGAATTAGTAGTAAGAAAGAAAGTTCAGGACTAGATAGCTTCCCTGGTGAATTATACCAAACGTTTACAGAAAAATTAGTAACAATTCTTCAAAAAGACTTCAAAAATTAGAAGAGGAGAAAACACCTCTAAATCATTCTACGTGGCCAGTATTACACTGACACTAAAAACAAGACAAATATATCACAAGAGAAAACTAAAGACAAATAACCCTTATGAATACAGACACAAAAATGCTAAGCAAAATACAAGCAAACTGAATCTAGCAACATATGAAGAAGATTATACACTATGAGCAGGTATGTTTTATCTCAGGAATGGAAGCTTGGTTCAGCATATGGAAATCAATCAACATAATACACAATATTAAAAGAATAAGGGGGAAAGCACATGATCATTTCAATAGATGAAGAAAAAGTATTTGACAAAATCCAACACCTTTTCTCAATAAAAAAAACACTCAACGAGTAGGAATATAGGGAAACTTCTTCAACTTGATAAAGTACTCATATGTAAAACTCACAGCTAATATTATACTAGATGAAGGAGGACTGAAGCTTTCCTCTAAGATCAGGAAGAAGATAAAGATGTCTGCTCTTACCACCTCTGGTATTCATTGTACTGCAGGTTCCAGTCATAGCCATCATGCAACAAAAAGAAATAAAAGCCATCAAGATTAGAATAGTAAAAGTAAAACAATCTCCATTTGTGGATGACATGATTTTGTATATAGGAGATCCTAGAGAATCCACAAAAAAGGCCACTATAGTTCAGCAATGTTGCAGGATACAAGATCAATATACAAAAATCAACTTTATTTCTATGCACTTATAATGAAATTCCAAAATAGTGTTGGGAAAACTGGACAGCCACATGCAAAAGAATGAAAGTAGACCATCACCTTACACCGTGCAAAAAAATCAACTCAAAATGGATTAAAGACTTGAATATAAGACCCAAAACCATGAAACTTCTAGAAGAAAACATAAGAAGTATGCTCTTTGACTTTCGTCTTAACGGCATATTTTCAAGTACCATGTTTTACTGGGCAAGGGAAACAAAAGAAAAAATGAACAAATGGGACTACATCAAACTAAAAAGCTTCTGCACAGCAAAGGAAACCATCAACAAAGCGAAAAGACAACCTAACAATTGGGAGAAGATATTTGCAAACCATATATCAGATAAGGGGATAAAATCCAAAATATACAAAGAACTCATACATCTCAACAACAAAAAAACTAACAACCCAATCAAAAAGTGGGCAAAAGATCTGAACAGAGATTTCTCCACAGAAGATACATGGATGGCCAACAGGCACATGAAAAGATGTCCAACATCATTAGCTATCAGGGAAATGCAAATCAAAACTACAATGAGATATCACCTCACTCCCGTCAGAATGGCTATAATTAACAAGACAGGAAACAACAAGTGTTGGAGAGGATGTGGTGAGAAGGGAACCCTTGTACACTGCTAGTGGGAGTGCAAAGTGGTGCAGCCACTATGGAAAGCAGCATGGAGTATCCTCAGAAAATTAAGACTAGATCTACCATATAATCCAGCTATCCCACTGCTGGGTATTTATCCAAAGAACTTGAAAACACAAATGCATGCACCCCTATGTTCATTGCAGTATTATTCACAATGGCTAAGACTTGGAAGCAACCTAGGTGCCCATGAAGGGATGAATGGATAAAGAAGATGTGGCATATATACATAATGGAATACTACTCAGCCATAAGAAATTATGAAATCCGGCCATTTGTGAAAACATGGATGACCTTGAGGGTATTATGCTAAGTGAAATAAGTCAGAGGGAGAAAGTCAAATACCATATGATCTCACTCATAAGTACAAGATAAAAACAATGACAAACAAACACATAGCAGCAGAAATTGTATTGGTGGTTACCATAGGAGAAGGAGGGAGGGGGGAGGGCAAAAGGAGTGATTAGGCTCATACGTGTGGTGATGGACTATAATTACGTTTTGGGTGGTGAACATGATGTAGTCTACACAGAATTTGAAACATATTATGATGTACATCTGAAAGCTATGTAATGTTATAATCCAATGTTACTGCAATTAAAAAATTTAAAAAAACAATTTTATTTAAAATATCATCAAAAAGAATAAAATGCTTAAAATGCATTTGAGAAAAGAAGTACAAGACTTGTATACTGAAAAGTACAAAGCATCATTATGAGAAATTAAAGATCTAAATAAATGGATAGACGCTCCATGCTCATAAGTTGGATGACTTAATATTTTTAGATTGCAACACACCCTAAATTGATATACAGTTCCAATGCAATCTCTATCAAAATCCCCACTGCCTTTTTCATAAATATTAAGAAGCTGATCTTAAAATTTACATGGAAATGCCAGAGACCCAGAATACCAAAGTGATCTTGAAAAAGCACAAAGTTGGAGGACTCACACTTCTTGAATCCAAAGCTTACTACAAAGATAAAATAACCAAGTCAGTGTGGTACTTACCTAAAGATAGACGTATAGATCAATGGAATGGAATTGAGATGCCAGGAAAAAACCCATACATCTATGGTTAATTGATTTTTAACAAAGGTACCAATGCCGTCCAATCGGGGAACACTAGTCTTCAACATATGGTGCTAGGACAACAGGATATCCCAATGCAAAAGAAAGAATTTGGAGCCCTACTTCGCTTCACAGCATATACAAAAATTAACTTAAATGAATCAAAGACCTAAGTGTAAGAGGTAAAATGATAAAACTCTTAGAAGAAAATTTAGATGTAAATCATTGTGACCTTGGATTAGGCAATGGTTTCTTGGATATGACATCAAAAGCAAAGTGGCAAAAGAAAAAAAAACAGATGAATGGGAACTTCATCGAAATTAAAAACATTTTGCTTCAAAAGACACCTCCAGGAAAATGAAAAACACATTTAAAGAACAGTTAATAGCTTTCCTTCTCAAACTATTCCAAAAAACTGAAGAGGAAGGAATGCTTCCAAACTCATCCTTCTGGTATGGCCAGCATTATTCTCATATCAAAACCAGACAAAGATGGTACAAAAAAAGAAAATTACAGGCCAATATCACTGATGAACATAGGTGCAAAAATCCTCAACAAAATATTAGCAAACTAAATTCAACAATACTTTAAAAAGATCGTACATGTAATCAAGTGAGATTTATCCCAGGGATGCAAGGATGGTTCAATATCTGCAAATCAATCAATGTGACACACCACATTAACAAAACGAACGATAAAAATCAAATGCTCATTCAATAGATGCAGTAAAAACATTTGACAAAATTAAATACTTATTTATGATAAAAACTGTCAACAAAGTGGGTATAGAGGGAACCTACCTCAACATAATAAAAGCAATATATGACAAACACACAGCTAACATCATATTCAGTGGTTACAAGCTGAAAGCTTTTCTTCTAAGTTCAGGAACAAGACAAAGATGCCCACTCTCACCACTTTTATTCAATATACTATTAGAAATCCCAATCACAGCAGTCAGACAAGAAAAAGAACTAAAAGGCATACAAATTGGAAAGGAAAAAGTAAAACTGTCACTATTTGCAGACAACATGATACCATATGGAGAAAATCCTAAAGACCCGACCAAAAAAATATTGTAACTAATAAATGAATTTTGTAAAGTTGCAAGATATAAAATCAATATAGAGAAATCTGTTGTATTTCCATATACTAACAATGAACTATCAAAAAGAGCAATTAAGAAAAAAATCTCATTTTTCAACTGCATCAAAAAAGAATAAAAATCCTAGGAATAAACTTAACCAAGGAGGTGAAAGACCTATACTCTGAAAAATATAAGATATTGATGAAAGAAACTGAACATGACACAAATAAATGGAAAGATATAACATCCTCATGGATTGGAAGAATTAATGTTGTTAAAATGTCCATACTACCCAAAGCAGTCTGCAGATTCACTGCAATCCCTATCAAAGTACCGATGGCACTTTGCACAGAAATAGAGCAAATAATTCTAAAATTTTTGTGGAAACACAAAAGACCCTGAATAGCCAAGGCAATCTTGAGAAAGAACAAAGCTGGAGAAAGCTCCTTGATTTCAAACTATACTACAAAGCCATAGTATCAAAACAATATGGCACAGCACAATAACAGACACATAGATGAATGGAACAGAATAGAGAGCCCAGAAATAAACCCACACTTACATGGTCAATTAACTTATCACAAAGCAGGCAAGAACATACAATGAGGAAAAGACAATCTCTTCAATAAATGGTGTTGAGAAAACTGGAGAGCTACATGCAAAAGATTGAAAATGGATCACTTTCTTACAGCATATACAAAAATAAACTGAAAATGGATTAAAGACTTAAATGCAAGTCCTGAAACCATAAAACTGCCAGAAGAAAACATAGGCAGTAAATTCTTTGACATCAGTCTTAGCAATATTTTTTTGGGTTGTCCTCAGGCAAAGACAACAAAAGCAAAAATAAACAAATGTGACTACATCAAACTAAAAAGCTATTGCACAGAGAAGGAAACCATCAACAAAACAAAAAGGCAGTCTACTGAATGTAAGAAGATGTTTGCAAATGATATATCCAATAAGGGGTTAATATCCAAAAAATATAAATAACTCATACACCTCAATATCAAAAAAACCCCAATCTGATTAAAAAATGGGCAGAAGACCTGAATAGACATTTTTCCAAAGGAGATATACAGATAGCCAACAGACACATGAAAACATGCTCAAAATCACTAATCAGCAGGAAATGCAAATCAAAACCACAATGAAATATCATCTCACAACTGTCAGAATGGCTGTTATCAGAAATATAACAAATAACAAGTGTTGACAAGGATGTGGAGAAAAGGTAATCCTCATGCACTGTTGGTGGAAATGTAAATTGGTGTAGCCACTGTGGAAAACAGTGCGGAGTTTCCTCAAAAAATTAAAAATAGAACTGCCATACAACCCAGCAATTCCACTTTTGAGTATTTACCTAAAGAAAATGAAAGCATTAATTCAAAAGATATATGCACCCTATGTTCACTGCAGCATTATTTACAATAGCCAAGAGATGGAAGCAACCCAAGTGTCCATCAATAGATGAATGGGTAAAGAAAATGTGTTATATATACACACAATAAAATATTACTCAGCCATAAAAAAAAGAATGCAATCTTTCCATTTTTGACATTTTGGCTTCTCACCTAGGGCTGCTTACCATTTCGATGGACCTAGAGACTACTATGCTAAACGAAATGTCAGACAGAAAACGACAAATATCATATGATTTCACCTATATGTGAAATCTAAAAAACAAAGCAAACGAACAAACAAAGCAGAAAGAAACTCATATATACAAAGAACAAACTTGTGGTCACCAGAGGGGAGGTGGGTGAAGAAACGGGCAAAATAGGTGAGGGGATTAAGAGGTACAAACCCCCAGTTATAAAATAAATAAATAAGCCACAGGGATGTAATGTATGGTATAGCGAATATAGTCAATAAAATTGTAATAACTTTCTATGGTGACAGATAGTTACTAGACTTATCCTGTTGATCACTTTATAATGTATATAAATGTTGAATCATTATGTTGTACACCTGAAACTAATATAATATTGTATTTCGAGTATACTTCAATAAAAAGTGAAAAGACAATGTACAGAATGGGGAAAATATTTGTAAATCATGTATTTGTTAAGGGTGAAGTATCCAGAATATAAAGAACTCTTACAGCTCAACAACAAAAAGACAAGTAATCCAATTAAAAAACAGTCAAAAGACACATATAGAGATTTTTCCATAAAGGATATATAAACGACCATTAAGTGTATAAAAGGGTGCTTAACATCATTAGCTATTAGGGATATGCAAATCAAAACCACCACGAGATACCACTTAGTAAATTTTGTTTCTTAAAGATAAGTTTTTATTTTCAAACATTTTGGGGAAAGACTTGAAATAAAAGCTAGTACTGAGAAGAGATAGAAGGTCTTGAGAAAGAGGAAGGTCAGCTTTGCTGGAGCGAGGAGGACAGCATGCGCTGCTCTTTTAAGATGACAGAAGATGGAGGCACCAGTGAGGACATTTCAAAAGAGGCAACAAGAAAAACAAATAACTAACAATAAACAAGCAATGAATCCCCCCCCACCCCGGACATATACATCCCACACACAGTAAAAAAAACATCTCAAAGGGCTTTCATATGCAGCCCTTTAAGTCATGTTCACACTGAGCAAGCACAGCACCTAAAGGGCACCCACTTAAACTGCAAAGGGGCAAAAAGCAAACAATAGAAACAAATATGAAAGAAACAAAAAGCACAAAAAGAAGAAAACATCTAAAAATATACTTTAAAAAAAATCCAAGAAGACTCTAGAAAATAGCAGATGTTGTTTAGTTGGATGATAACATATGAAGCCCACCAGTCTTGGGTGTAGTGTAGTGCCAAGGCATGCAATTATGGCTCAAGTGATTTAGGAGACCTTGGAACAGGGTGTCAGTCAACATCACTATGTTCCCCACACCAAGCAGATGGGGAGCACTTGGTGTCTTCTAGCATGATGTGTGACTGTTCCGCCTCTTCTCGTTGCCTCCTGGGCTCCATTCACCTGAGGATTGTTTTCTTCTAAACCTTTCAGCTATCATTCCTCCTCAAAGTTCCACATTAGACCCTGCCAGATCAGTTGGGCCTGATTTGTGTGAGTAAAATCAAGATTTCTATGTATCTGCTGCCCATGTCCCTCTTCAGAGGGCAAAAGGGAGCTGATGCAGGGGCTTCCCTCAATGTGTTCATGGGATGTCTCTTCTGGCTATCTCATTCTCTTTTTTCTAAGTATGAAAAAACCATGAGCTTCATTGTCTTTTCCTACCCTCTGCACCAAATCAGTTCTCCTGACTGGCCACATTCACACTACGTTCTGCCTGCAACTTAAAACTTTGTTATTCCCCCACCAAAGAGGTGGAGATTTCCTTACCAGTCAGTGTTGCCCTAGCAACCTCCAGACCTCCCTCTCAGGTTCCTCTCAGCCTATGCTCAAGGTGAAGGATCTGATTTTCTAACTTCTGATGAAGGCTAGGGGCTTCCTCTGAGATCCTGGGCTGGAGGAGAAGTAAGGAAAGCCAGTACAAAATGCCACTGAGTTACAGAACCACCTCCCCTCTGTATACTTTAAACTGACCTTGGCCTCCAAAATACTCTTACTGCAGCCCAGGCCTCAGTCACACCTGTTCTCCACATCTCAACTGATAAGCCATGGCCATGGTTCCTTGAGGTTCCTCATACACTATCTACGACTTGCGTGTCCAGCCACATGTGTGCCCAGAGGGAGAACTTTCCAGAAATAGTCAGAAGGCTGAACATAGGAGGTAGCAATGCACTGTTATTTAAAGATAACAGAACAGGTGGACATTGAGGAGGAAGAAACTTTTAGGACAAACAAGGTTTTACCTTGACCAATCACATGACTGAAGTTCTGCTTTTTAAACAGAAGTTAAATATATATATATATATATATATATATAAAAGTTGAAAAATATACTGACTATAAGTATCCCTTCATATGATAACACCTGAAAGCCGTCATTCCTTTTGGTGGTAATGGGCCACTTAGAATAAAACTTTATGACTTAGGTGGATAATGAAGTGAGAGTACTGATTTTTGTTATGGTGTGAGGAAGAGGTCTGCCAAAGTTCTGGCTTCCAGTCAATAAAAAAAGCCAAAATGCAGAGAACCTCTTGGAAAGGCAAACTCCTTGTTTAGGGAGTCCACTGGCTAGACCTGAGGCTAGGGTTCAAGAGGGAGCAGAATGCTCAGATGAAAACATTTAGGACTCTAGAATATACAGTCATCCATGAGAAAATCTCTAGGCTGTCATGAGGAAATATCTCTAATGGATGCTGCACACTTGCTGTAGCTAACTGTGTGGTACTGTTCTCTGTTTCAAAGGTAAGAAATCTGTCCCTTTGCCCAAAAGGGAAAGAATGAGAAGAGGGGAAGTCTACCACATGGAGTCCTCCCAGTTGTTCAAACTTTAAATTGCAAAGCCCAAGAGTGCCAAGTCTGCCCCAAGCAGAGTCCCTTGGCCTGACCCAGGAGGTGGAGTGTGCAGTTACTGAAAGACTAAAGAATAGGTAGACACTGGTGGAAAAGTCTTTAAGTTTTTAGGAGCCACAGGGGTTCATATTGGCTGATGAATCAAAGGGGATATTTTTTAAATAAAAGAAGAAAAGAAACATTTTCAAAACTGAAAAGATAGTAACAAGAAGTATTGATTCCAGAGAACACATGTGAAGGTCATCACTCCTTTGTGTGATGGCAAGACCTGTAAGAGAAAACTTTACGACTTAAGTGTCTTACATGACGAGGCCTGAGGAGTCTCTCAGGAGTACTGATTCCTGCATGCATGTAGAGGGGAAGGAGGTAGATGGAAGAAGTTAGCCAAGAAGCTGGTAAAAGTTAAGACACAGAAGGCCATCTGGGAAGGCCAACCCCCTATTCGAGGGTCCATTGGCTAGATCCAAGGACAAGGTGAGCTGTGGGCCCAGAATAGGC